>NC_053026.1:221495823-221726655 GCF_003073215.2 Triticum urartu
CCCGATCCCGGTGACCCCGACGCCCATCGCCACCACCACGCCGTCGCTTCACTGTCCCCGACGTCGTCGCGTGCCACCACTCCGACCGCACCACCGGCGCCCTTCCGCCTCCTCGAGCCCGCATCGCCACCCCCTGGAGGATGACCTCGCCGGACATCCTCGCAGGCCTGCCTCCTCCTCCTCGCCGGCCTGCACCTTGTCACCACGTCGCTGTCGTCTCCGTCTCCTCCCCGCGCCCCCTGCCCCGATCCCTGCATCCCGCAGTGAGCCCTGACTCCTCCCCTCCTCTGTCTCACGCGCTCACCGTGGCCGGGTTGCGCCCTAGCCGCGCGCGGCGCTCCGTCCGGCCGTGCCACTTCGCGCGCACCCTCGCTCCGCCTACGGCCCCGCTTCCCGCGCTCGCCGTCCTCACTCTGCGGCCCCGCCCCTTGCCTGCTGTTGCTCCCTGCCGGAGCCACCTCCGCCGTCGCGGCCGTCCCCCCCCCCTCACGCTCGCCTCTCCCTCACCGCGCATCGCTCGCGCGCGCGTACCGCGCCACTCCTACCCCCTCCCGCACATGCCCCGCTCGCCTCCCTGCTGGACCCCGCCATCGCCGCGACCAGCGCACCGGGGCCGCGCCCATCTGGCTTGGCCAAGGCCAGTCCCTCTCCACCCGGGACCGCGCGCGCCGCCTGCAGGCCATCCCGACCACTGGCTTCGCCCTGTCGTGCTCCCTACGGGCAGGCGCCGGCTCCTGGCGCCCCTTGGCCCGAACCGATATGGCCTTTGGGCCACTGACATGGGGCCCCCACCACCAGAACATTAAAAAAAGGAAAGAAAAAGAATAACAAAAAATATAATAATTAAAATATTAATTAATTAATTAATTTAAGAATTAATTAACTTAATTAATCTGGATTAGATTAACCTAATCGTTTAGTTAAAACAAATTAACCATGTATAATTAACCTGAGATTATGACAAACGGGCCCCATCTACTAACTAATCTGTTAAAGAGAAATTTCCCTATGACAGGTGGGACCGCCCCTTTTACTATTTCTGTGGATAAGATCAATCACACCTTTCAATGACATGTGGGCCCATTATGTCAGTTGGACCAGTCAACCCTCTCATCTTTGACTGTTGACTGCTGACTTGGCAGTCAATAGGGCCCCACATCTCATACACATGCACATGTTGATGGGTACACTCCTGTGTACCGATAGCAATTTATCTGTTTATTAATTTGAATTAAAGTAAATTCAGAAATTCTAGAAAGTGTTTAAAACTTAGAAAATTAATAGTAAATAAACCGTAACTCGGATGAAAAAGCTTTGTACATGAAAGTTGCTCAGAACGACGAGACGAACCCGGATACGCAGCCCGTTCGTCCGCCACACACCCCTAACATATCAAACTCGCAACTTTCCCCCTCCGGCTCATCTGCCCGAAAACACGAAACACCGGTGATACTTTCCCGGATGTTTCCCCCCTTCGCCGGTATCACCTATCCCTGCGTTAGATCACCTCTAGCACCGCGTTTGTCATGTTATGCTTTGATGGCTCTGTTATTTATTGTGTTCCCCCTCCGTTACTTTTTCCGGTAGACTCCGAGACCGCTGCCCGTACCCCTGTGATCGACTACGGAGTTGACGACCCCTCTCTCTTGCCAGAGCAACCAGGCAAGCCCCCCCCTTTGATCACCAGATATCACCTACTCTTTTCTCTATACTTCTTGCATTAGAGTAGTGTAGCATGTTACTGCTTTCTGTTATTCCTATCTTGATGCATAGCCTGTCCTTGCTACTACTGTTGTTACCATTACCTGCTATCCTACTGCTTAGTATAGGATGCTAGTGTTCCATCAGTGGCCCTACACTCTTGTCCGTCTGCCATGCTATACCACTGGGCCGTGATCACTTCGGGAGGTGATCATGGGCATATACAATATACTTTACACAGTTACCTTACCTGTGTTACTGTTCGGAGATGGGGGCTGAAGGGGCAGGTGGCTCCATCCCGGTAGAGGTGGGCCTGGGTTCCCGACGGCCCCCGACTGTTACTTTGAGGCGGAGCGACAGGGCAGGTTGAGACCACCTAGGAGAGAGGTGGGCCTGGCCCTGGTCGGCGTTCGCGGATACTTAACACGCTTAACGAGATCTTGGTATTTGATCTGAGTCTGGCTACTGGCCTATACGCACTAACCATCTACGCGGGGACAGTTATGGGCACTCGACGTCGTGGTATCAACCGAAGCCTTCGTGACGTCAGCAACGGAGCGGCGCACGCTGGATTGGACTGGAACGCCACTAGGCTAGGTCTGCTTCCGGCCGCCCACGCAACGTGCAGGTGTGCTAAGGGCGATGGGCCCAGACCCCTGGGCGCTTAGGTTTAGACCGGCGTGCTGACCTCTCTGTTGGTCTAGGTGGGGCTGCGGCGTGTTGATCTTCCGAGGCCGGGCATGACCCAGGAAAGTGTGTCCGGCCAAATGGGATCGAGCGTGTTGGGTTATGTGGTGCACCCCTGCAGGGAAGTTAATCTATTCGAATAGCCGTGATCTTCTGTAACAGGACGACTTGGAGTTGTACCTTGACCTTATGACAACTAGAACCGGATACTTAATAAAACACACCCTTCCAAGTGCCAGATACAACCGGTGATCGCTCTCTCACAGGGCGACGAGGGGAGGATCATCGGTTAGGATTATGCTATGCGATGCTACTTGGAGGACTTCAGTCTATTCTCTTCTGCATGCTGCAAGACGGAGGCTGCCAGAAGCGTAGTCTTCGAAAGGACTAGCTATCCCCCTCTTATTCCGGCTTTCTGCAGTTCAGTCCACATATGATAGCCTTATTCCATTTGATACCAATGCATACATATGTAGTGTAGCTCCTTGCTTGCGAGTACTTTGGATGAGTACTCACGGTTGCTTTTCCTTCTTTTCCCTCTATCCCTTCTACCTAGTTGTCGCAACCAGATGTTGGAGCCCAGGATCCAGACGCCACCGTCGACGACGACTCCTACTACACCGGAGGTGCCTACTACTACGTGCTGCTCGCTGACGACGACTAGGAGTAGTTTAGGAGGATCCCAGGCAGGAGGCCTGCGCCTCTTTCGATCTGTATCCCAGTTTGTGCTAGCCTTCTTAAGGCAAACTTGTTTAACTTATGTTTGTACTCAGATATTGTTGCTTCCGCTGACTCGTCTATGATCGAGCTCTTGTATTCGAGCCCTCGAGGCCCCTGGCTAGTAATATGATGCTTGTATGACTTATTTTATTTGTAGAGTTGTGTTGTGATATCTTTCCGTGAGTCCCTGATCTTGATCGTACACGTTTGCGTGTATGATTAGTGTACGATTAAATCGGGGGTGTCACAGATACTTGGCTAGCACGCGATTTTTTTAGCCTTACAGGCTCGCGCTACAGTAAAGCCAATTTTATAGGATTTCTGGAGGATTGAAATCCTTCAGATTTTTTCCTATGTTGATCCTTTGATTCATAGGATTGGATCTTATAGGAATTTTTTTCTATGAAATCTTTTGTACTACATTTCATAGGAAATTTAACATCCACTCCAACCTATTTTTACAATTCCTTTATTTTTCCAGTGGCATCAAACAATCATTGCTAATTCTATAAGATTCAAATGGGCATGCTACTCCAACCCTACACTTTTTCTATTCCTACGTTTTCAAAATACTATGAATCAGAGAGGCCCTTAAAATGAACTTTTTCCAATGAAAAAAGCCTCCCACTGAGCCATACGGGGGGAGCTCCTATACGGCAAATCCGGGAGCCACTAGTTAACCAGCGTTCCTTCGGGAGCCTCGCAACGATCAGTGCCACTTGGTGCGCTCTCAGCCATTCGCCACGTGTCGCGCTCTGGGCGCTTCCTTCGGATTTTTTTTATTTTATCGCACGCGTTTTCGGCTATTTAAACGGTTTTTTTCAACGTTTTGGTTTTCCACCGGTCTTCCTTTTTTCGAAAAAAAATTGCGTGAAAAAACGCGTTTTTTCCCTTTCGCGAGAGTCACGGTTTTCCTTTCGCGATAGGCACGATTTTGCTTTCGCGAGAGTCACGACCATGCCTCTCGAAAACAAAAAAACACGTTTTCTACTTTTTTCCTTTCACGAGAGTTACGGTTTTGCTTCCACGAGAGGCACGGTTGTGCTTTCGCGAGAGTCACGGCCGTGCCTCTCGGAAACGAAAAAAACATGTTTTCTATTTTTTTTCTTTCGCGAGACTCACTGTTTTGCTTCCGTGAGAGGCACGGTGTGCTTTCGCGAGAGTCACGGCCGTGCCTCTCGGAAACGGAAAAAAACGTGTTTTTTATTTTTTTTCCTATCGGGAGAGTCACGGTTTTGCTTCCGTGGGAGACACGGGTGTGCTTTCGCGGGAGTCATGGCCGTGCCTCCACGGAAACGAAAAAAAACGTGTTTTCTCTTCTTCTTTTTCTTCCATGAGAGTCACGGTTTTGCTGAAGGAAATATACCCTAGAGGCAATAATAAAGTTGTTATTTATATTTCCTTATATCATGATAAATGTTTATTATTCATGCTAGAATTGTATTAACCGAAAACTTAGTACATGTGTGAATACATAGACAAACAGAATGTCACTAGTATGCCTCTACTTGACTAGCTCGTTGAATCAGTGATGGTTATGTTTCCTAACCATAGACATGAGTTGTCATTTGATTAACGGGATCACATCATTAGGGAATGATGTGATTGACTTGGCCCAACCGTTAGCTTAGCATGATGATCGTTTAGTTTGTTGCTATTGCTTTCTCCATAACTTATACATGTTCCTATGACTATGAGAGTATGCAACTCCCGAATACCGGAGGAACACTTAGTGTGCTATTAAACGTCACAACGTAACTGGGTGACTATAAAGATGCTCTACAGGTGTCTCCGATGGTGTTTGTTGAGTTGTCATAGACCGAGATTAGGATTTGTCACTCCGATTATCGGAGAGGTATCTCTGGGCCCTCTCGGTAATGCACATCACTATAAGCCTTGGAAGCAATGTGACTAATGAGTTAGTTATGGGATGATGCATTATGGAACGAGTAAAGAGACTTGCCGGTAACGAGATTGAACTAGGTATTGAGATACCGACGATCGAATCTTGGGCAAGTAACATACCGATGACAAAGGGAACAACGTATATCGTTATGCGGTTTGACAGATAAAGATCTTTGTAGAATATGTAGGAACCAATATGAGCATCCAGGTTCCAATATTGGTTATTGACCGGAGATGAGTCTCGGTCATGTCTACATAGTTCTCGAACCCATAGGGTCTGCACGCTTAATGTTCGATGACGATCGGTATTATGAGTTTATGTGTTTTGATGTACCGAAGGTAGTTCGGAGTCCCGGATATGATCATGGACATGACGAGGAGTCTCAAAATGGTCGAGACATAAAGATTGATATATTGGCAGGCTATATTCGGACACCGGAAGTGTTCCGGGTGATTTCGGAGAAAACCGGAGTGCCGGAGGGTTACCGGACCCCCCCCCCCGGAACTAATGGGCCACATGGGCCTTAGTGGAGAGAGATAGAGGGCCGGCCAGGGCAGGCCGCGCGCCCCTCCCCCTCTAGTCCGAATTGGACTAGGGAAGGGGGGCGGCGCCCCCTGTCGGTGTCAAAACCGGCGGATCTCGGGTAGGGGGTCCCGAACTGTGCGTCTAGGCCGGATGGTAACAGGAGGCAAGGGACACGAAGTTTTACCCAGGTTCGGGCCCTCTTGATGGAGGTAAACCCTACGTCCTGCTTGATTAGTATTGATGATATGGGTAGTACAAGAGTAGATCTATCACGAGATCAGAGAGGCTAAACCCTAGAAGCTAGCCTATGGTATGATTGTTGTTGTGTATGTTGTCCTACGGACTAAAACCCTCCGGTTTATATAGACACCGGAGAGGGTTAGGGTTACACAAAGTCGGTTACAATGGTAGGAGATCTGCATATCCGTATCGCCAAGCTTGCCTTCCATGCCAAGGAAAGTCCCTTCCGGACACGGGACGAAGTCTTCAATCTTGTATCTTCATAGTACAGGAGTCCGGCTGAAGGTATAGTCCGGCCATCCGGACACCCCCTAATCCAGGACTCCCTCAGTAGCCCCTGAACCAGGCTTCAATGACGACGAGTCCGGTGCGCAGATTGTCTTCGGCATTGCAAGGCGGGTTCCTCCTCCAAGTACTTCATAGAAGATTTTGAACACAAGGATAGTGTCCGGCTCTGCAAAATAAGTTTCCACATATTGCCATAGAGAGAATAATATTTACACAAATCTAATCTGCTGACGTATTCCGTAGTGTGACACACCACGACCAAGCCTTTATCCGAGTCGTTTCATTATCCCACCTCAGCGCGTCATGCGAGGCGGTTTCCTTGGCACGTCTTGTTAAAGCAGAGATCGTGTCCCCTTATTCCGGGATTATCATCAATACGGGCGTGGGTAACCCAACCGCTTCTAGAACTCCTAGATTATAGGCAATTCCAAATGGACACGGAGAGGACGCTTGATATTCACCCTCTTTATAAAGGGACAAGGCTTTTATTTTTCCCTCCCGTGCTCAATCGAATCCTTCCCCCACCTCAAGCTCAAGCGCCCAAAGTTCAGGTCAGGTGCTCCGAACCTTCAGTCATGTCCGGATCTAGCCTTCAAGGCCGATGGGTGCCTTCCTTCGTCACGGAAGAAGACATCAAAAAGTTGAGGGAGGCCAGATATCTGACCGCTGAGATTTTGCATCGGCTGCCTCCCCGAGGGCAGGCCGTCCCCACCCCCGAACCCAACGAGAATGTCGTGTTCGTCTCCCACTTCCTCTGAGGTCTAGGCCTTGCTCTGGATCCTTTCGTCAGGGGTTTGATGTTTTACTATGGGCTAGACTTCCATGATCTAGCTCCGGACTCCTTTCTTCATATCACCACATTTATTGTCGTGTGCGAGGCCTTCCTCCGGGTTACCCCTCACTTTGTCCTATGGCTCAAGACCTTTGAAGTGAAGCCGAAGATGATCGAGGGGCAACATGCAGCGTGTGGAGGTGCCTCAATACGCAAGATGACGGGAGCTCCGTGGCCCAAAGGTTCCATCCCAGAGGTGTCTGAATTGTGGCAACAGGAGTGGTTCTACATCACGGCTCCTAGAAGTGCCAAGTGGGCGGCCCCCCTGTTTTCTGCTCGGGCCCTCCACCACAGCTGATGTCATGGATCAGTAGAGGTCTGAGCTGGGGTCCAGCCAAGGACGTGCCTATACTGCAAAGCCGCATTCGAGATCTCTTCAATGGAGATTTTAGTTTGGTTGCGGTAATACAAGTTATGCTGGTTCGTCAAGTCCAGCCTTGCAAATGCCGGCCTCTTCGCCTGTGGGAGTTCAATCCCGAGGGACTGCGTGTCATTCCAAATTTTCTCGTCCTGACGCACGAGGAGATGTACAAGTCATTCTTCGGACCTCAGGTGGAGTGTCCGGAAATCACCGAGGACGTGGGCCTGAGTAGTAACCACGCCGCCGAACAGGTAAGGCATCTTCCGGCCGAACATACTATCTCTCCTTTGTTACGAAGTTATTTCTGAGAGTTCGCTTTTTGACCAGGACTGGCTAACAAAGGTGAAGTTGATTCGGTGTTCGGCCCCCCTCCCTGAGGGTTTGGAAAATCCAGTATTGGAAAAGATGCTCCAGACCGCACCTTGCTCGAAGCCCTTGAAGGAAGATACTGTGGAGGATAATGCGGGCGGACGCGGGCCCCCAACGCTGCCCATTCTAGCCGAGGGAGCGAGCATCTCCATGAAGGAAGACGACCAGAAGAGGAAAAGGACTGCGCCCGGGGATTCGGAAGCCGAAGCTTCCAAACGGGAGAAGAAGTCTCCCACGGAGGGTCCTACCTTGGGGGCGCTGTTGCCGCACAAAGTCCGCGAGGGGATCAATTCTCCCGCGAGTCGTAAGTGACCCGAAATACTCTAATATTACAGATATGCCATCTTTTTCTTCTGAGAAAATAACCACCGCATATATTTTTGCAGTTCGAGCCTTAGCCCCTCTCAAATGAGCTCGTCTTTAGGGGATCTTCTTCCAGAGATGATGGAGAGCGAAACGCCTCCTCCGGACTCCTCCACTCCGGAAGCGGGCGACCCTGAAGTGTCGTGCGGAGGGCCTCTCCGAGTCCGATGAGACCGGAAGATAATCCCATTGACCCCCGAAGCTCCCAGTGTCCGGCTCCCGAAGAGAGCAGACCAAAGAGTCCGGCACCGTATAGTGTGCGATCGGATGTTCTGAGGGAGTTGGTGGGGCGAGCGGCCATCTCAGATGAACACCGTGTGCTGATAAATATGGTGATGGAGAGAATATCGTCCGCCGAAAGCGGATTGCATGAAGCTTTTATGAGTCTACTGACAGGCTTTGAGGTACGTAAAAGAATGTATGATAGTCCTGCACATGCTAGGTGTGCCCTGTGTAGATGGTAGCCCCTGAGACTCTGGTTGTCGTCGGAAATGACGGCGAACAGAGGATCATATTCCCAGGTAATAACCATACTGCCTCTATGTGTAGGTGATGGAAGCTCCGGTGGCTAGCCGGACTAGCGAATTTGCCCATTTAGAACGGCAGTTGGATGCGGCAGACGCCGACATCGAGCTTGTTAACAAAAGGCTTGGCGAGGCACAGGGTAAGTGTCATTATCTGGTAAAGGCCACATAGGAAGAGCAGCATGATGCCAGTATCTTTAATATGCTGTGACTGCAGATGGAGCTGCCACTGTTGAAGCCTTGCGGCCAGAACTTGCCCGAGCCAAGGAACAAGCGAGGTTGGGTAATGCGGCTGCTTTGAAGGCGGCCGAAGAGTTGCAAGCCGAGAAGGCCGTGCATGGCGAGAGCCGAGACAAGATGGCCAAGATGGCCATAGAATTAAAAGCCGCCGCCGACCGTTGCCGGGTTCTTGAAAAGGAAAACCAAGCGAAGGCATCGGACCTTGAGAAGGCCGCTGCGGCGAAAAAGGACCTCTGCTCTGCTATGAGGGCAAAGAAGGAGGAGCTGCGGGAAGCCGAGGATATTGTAGCTGGGAAATCCTTTATGTTGCGGAGGAAGTTCGGAGATCCACGGTATGCCCCTCTGGATCAGCTGTGGAGTTCGGAGGATGTATATATGGATTTGGCGGCGAGCGCTGCCGATGCAGCCAAGTATTTCCAGGGTCGGATGGACCGTGAAGTAGACCAGCTATTTTGGAGAAAATTCCATTCTCCCGAGCGTCCGCTTTCATTGACTGACCAATTAGCCGAATGGGCCGAACTAAATAGGTTGTCCGGACTTTCCATGAGGTCTGTTGTGGATCAGCTATGGCCGGAAAGGTCAAAACCGAACAGCTATTTCAGCTTGGTGCAACAGTTCCTTGACGTGGTGCCGCGCATTAATGCGATGAAGAGGTCGGCGTGCATAGAGGGCGCACGGATGGCCTTTGCCCGTGTTAAAGCATACTGGGCGGAGATGGATGCTACCACTGTTGCAGTGCGAGATTCGGCCATAGGTCGAAGGGCTGCTGAGCACTACTTTGAAGAAGTTCTTGAGGGTGCTCGTTTGATAGAGACCCAGTGCTCAAAAAATATTATGTTTGAGTGATGTGTAATCTCATTGTAAGCGAAATGCTTTTATAAATTTTTATAAGGCTATGTTTATACTTTTGCCTGAAAGTAATATGATGCCTCCTGGGCGGCCGTTTATGTATACACGTGTATAACCTGAAAGATTGCAGCCGTCGGCTTCAACCCTCACGCATATAATGCGGAGGTGCTCGCAAAAACACGCGTTCACACTTAACCCAACGTCTTGGTCCTATTAAGGAGGTGATAGCGGAGCGAGCGAGGCAACCGGACTATAATGCTTTAGCACTTTCACTTAGCCATAGGAGTTTGACAGTGGGGCTACTAGATAGCCCCTGGTAGCTCCGCACTCTCCCGATCTCGGGGTGCGTACATGCCTGGCCAGAAAACGGCCCTTTGTTAAGGCGGAGGAATTCTAACATTCCCACAGGTCATCGAGTGGTTGACCAGTCTCACGCTATATCATGACAGTCAGTTTTCGGCTTTCTCTACTGAGGTGCTCGTCCGGATGAACCAGGGCACAATCGCAGTAGTTCTCCTGGTGCTACCTTAGCCGGTAAAGCAGAACGTAAGGCACCAAAACACAGGAGTCAGGCAAACCCAACATTTGACCAAAGACAATGATTCGGAGCTGATGCATATAGGGTCAAACTCGCGACGCCGAACACTCCCTAAGGTATTCGGTCTTTGTGGTATAAACCGGGCCTAAATAATGGCCTTTGTAAGAAGCCCCTTGTGTCCAGGTACGTGCATTATTCTGGCGTGACCACATGCCAAGACGTCAGCATCCTTCTCAACGGTGGATATGTATCAACAAGAGACAGTAAAAAAGGTTTACGCAGGGTCTTAATCTAAAAAGAATCCTTGGAGCGGGTCCCTGCTGCACGTCTGCGCCTATGTCTCCGTTGTGCCGTATCCTGGACGGGTGTAGCACGATGATCGTCTATAAAAGAGAGGAATTTAGGTGAAAAAAGTTGTCGTGCAAAAAGATAGTTTGTTAAAGAAACCATGTATAATTCAAGGTGAGAAGAAATTGCCACTTGTCTGCGCGTGTTGAGCCCCTTGTATTGACAAATAGGGGTGTGACCGTTTATTTGGTATAAGTAGTGGCGCCGGACTCGATTATTTGTGTCTGAGGTCTTGACGACCTATTGGATGCTTTCGCTGGTCCGGGCGCCTTTAGTGTGGTATTGATATTTCCGTGCACTGTAATGATGCCACGTGGACCGGGCATCTTGAGTGTGAGGGAGGCGTAGTGTGGTATTGCACTAAAGCGAGCGAAAGCTTCTTGTCCGAGTAGTGCTTGATAGCCGCTTTGAAACGGAGCGATGTGGAAAGTTAAATGCTTGCGACGGAAGTTATCGGGGGAGCCGAATATAACTTGTAGTAGGAGGGAGCCCGTACAACGAGCCCCTGGGCCTGGCGTTACTCCTTTAAAGGTAGTATTGCTATGGCGAATTTGTGTTGGGTCTAACCCCATCCCGCGGATTGTATCCTGATATATTAGGTTTAGGCTACTGCCGCCGTCCATCAAGACTCGTGTGAAGTGATATCCGCCAATTACTAGGTCTAATACCAGGGCAGCCCATCCTGCGTGTCGGATACTTGCTGAGTAACCGCGATGGTCGAAAGTGATCGGTTGAGACGACCAGTGGCAGGACTTCGCGGTGACAGGCACTTGGGTATATTTTCCTGGGGGTGCCACGTTGTTTTTTCCCTTGATCACGTGTAACACGTTTACTGTTTTGACTTCTGGTGGAAATTTCTTTTGTTCCCCTGTGTCTTGCTTGGGGGGCTCGTCCTCGTCTTCACTTGGTGTATCTTGCCGGACTGCTTGAAGACCCAACATTCTCTGTGGGTATGGTTAGCAGGTTTACCAAGGGTACTATAGATCTGACATACGTGGTCCAGAATTTTGTTGAGGCTGGACAGTTCATCCCTGGTGCCTTTAGGGGGTGGCTTTTGACCTGGCCGAGAGCTTTTGAATCTGGCATTTACTGCCGTGCCCTTCACGCTGTCTTCTTTATTCCGGCATTTGTTGTTGCTGTTACGTCGTGATTTCCCGTTTCCATCTCTAACTTCAGATGTACTGGGGTCGCTGGTGCTGCATCTGGCTAGCCAGCTGTCCTCACCCGCGCAAAAGCGGGTCATGAGGTTTGTTAATGCGGCCATCGTTCTCGGATTATTTTGGCCGAGGTGTCTGGCGAGCCATTCGTCACGGACGCTATGCTTGAAAGCTGCCAAGGCTTCGGCGTCCGGACAATCGACAATCTGGTTCTTTTTAGTAAGAAACCTGTTCCAAAGCTTTCGAGCTGACTCTCCGGGCTGTTGAGTTATATGACTCAAATCGTCCGCATCCGGAGGTCGGATATAAGTCCCTTGAAAATTTGCCCGAAAGGCGTCTTCGAGCTCTTCCCAACTTCCAATGGAGCTTTCGGGGAGGCCTTTGAGCTAGTGACGAGCTGGCCCTTTGAGCTTGAGGGGTAAGTACTTGATGGCATGGAGATCATCTCCTCGAGCCATATGGATGTGAAGGATGTAGTCCTCAATCCAGACCCCGGGGTCTGTTGTTCCGTCGTATGACTCTATGTTTACGGGCTTCAATCCCTCTGGAAATTCATGGTCCAGCACCTCATCGGTGAAACATAGGGGGTGTGCGGCACCCCTATAGCTGGGTGTACCGCGTTGTTCGGATGTTTGTTGTGTTGCATTGTATGCTGGGGCGCGCTTGCGTGGTCCATAGATGGATCTTGTTGCGCCGTCCTTTGGGTGCGAGCCCTCGCATGGGTCACGTATTGTATTGTGAGCGGCGTTGTATGCCGCTCTGTGTTGGTAGAGGGGTCGTCTATCCGACCAGGTGGCTGCTTTGATATTTGGTTGTGGGGGGTCTGAGGCCTCCTCATTGAATTCGGGCAGCAGCTTCCGCTTTGGGTAGCTCTTGGAGGGGCGATTGTCGCCGTACCTTGCTGCAGTGTTGAGTATTTTACTCCATCTGATTTGGAGTGTGTCTTGCGCAGCCTTGAGCCTTTGCTTCTGCTTTTTAAGACTCCTCGCGGTGGCGACAAGCCTTTTACGGGCATTCTGCTGCTCCGGGTGCCTGTCCGGCGTTATGTCGTCCGGACCATTATCCTTGATAGAATTTTTTTGTTCGGTTTGATTATCCGGATTGCCGTTGTCCGCCAGCGATTCGCCCTGCTCCAGCGCTGGGTCTGTGTGATCGCTATTTCTATCGAGGCGGGATTTGGGGCGGCGCTTGCGTCGCCGCTTTGACTGCCTTTCGAGGGAGCAAGCCTTCGGTGCGTCCTTCCGCTCCTCGTCGTCATCTTGTGGTGCGTCCACCATGTATACGTCATATGACGAGGTGGTGTTCCAGGGCCCGATAGGCGCTGGTTCTTTATTGTCTCCTTCATCGGCGTCCATACCGTCGATGTCTTCAGAGTCGAAGTCGAGCATGTCGGTTAAATCGTCGACAGTGGCTACAAAGTGGGTGGTGGGTGGGTTTTGAATTTCTTCATCGTCCGTATCCCAACCTTGCTGACCGTAGTTCGGCCAGGGCTCTCCTGATAAAGAGAGAGACTTTAGTGTCTTCAGAATATCGCCGAAAGGCGAGTGCTGAAGGATGTCCGCGGCAGTAAACTCCATGATCGACGCCCAATCGGATTCGATCAGCAGGGGCGTGGAGGGTTCGGAGTCCGGAGAGGAGTCCGGCTCCTTGGAGTCATGAGTCTCGCAGAGTGCGGGGCGGGTGTTTGGCTCGATCGCCATTGGGATCACAGCCCCGAGGCGGTGTCCCACCACCCATCCTCGATCGGCGCAGTCGGCTCCGAATTAAGGGTCGAAGCCGATGCGGGTGCGGCCTCCAGGGCACTGTTCGGCGGCAGAGCTAGATCATTCTCGTCGTGACAGTGCGGCCCGCTCGGCAGTGGCTCGAATCTGTCGAAGATCAAGTCCCCGCGGATGTCAGCCGTGTAGTTTAAGCTTCCAAATCTGACCTGACGGCCAGGGGCATAGCTTTTGATCTAATCCAGATGGCCAAGTGAATTGGCCCGCAGTGCGAAGCCGCCGAAGACGAAGATTTGTCCGGGGAGGAAGGTCTCACCCTGGACTGCATCGCTATTGATGATCGTAGGAGCCATCAAGCCTGACGGCGACGACACGGAGGAACTCTCAATGAAAGCACCAATGTCGGTGTCAAAACCGGCGGATCTCGGGTAGGGGGTCCCGAACTGTGCGTCTAGGCCGGATGGTAACAGGAGGCAAGGGACACGAAGTTTTACCCAGGTTCGGGCCCTCTCGATGGAGGTAAACCCTACGTCCTGCTTGATTAATATTGATGATATGGGTAGTACAAGAGTAGATCTACCACGAGATCGGAGAGGCTAAACCCTAGAAGCTAGCCTATGGTATGATTGTTGTTGTGTATGTTGTCCTACGAACTAAAACCCTCCGGTTTATATAGACACCGGAGAGGGTTAGGGTTACACAAAGTCGGTTACAATGGTAGGAGATCTGCATATCCGTATTGCCAAGCTTGCCTTCCACGCCAAGGAAAGTCCCTTCCGGACACGGGACGAAGTCTTCAATCTTGTATCTTCATAGTCCAGGAGTCCGGCTGAAGGTATAGTCCGGCCATCCGGACACTCCCTAATCCAGGACTCCCTCACCCCCCTTTCCTTCTCCCTTCTCCTCCTTCCTTTCCCCTCCTAGTAAGACTAAGAAAGAGGAGTCCTACTCCTAGTAGGAGGAGGACTCCTCCCCTCCAGGCGCGCCACAAGGGTCGGTTGGCCTCCCCCCTTGCTCCTTTATATACGGGGGCAGGGGGCACCCTAGGACACACAAGTTGATCATTGATCTGTTAGCCGTGTGCGGTGCCCCCCTCCACCATAATCCACCTCGATCATATCGTCATAGTGCTTAGGCGAAGCCCTGCGCCAGTAGCTTCATCATCACCGTCATCATGTCGTCGTGCTGATGAAGCTCTCCCTCGACACTTAGCTGGATCAATAGTTCGTGGGACATCACCGAGCCGAACGTGTGTAGATCGCGGAGGTGCCGTACTTTCGGTACTAGTATCGGTCGGATCGTGAAGACGTACGACTACATCAACCGTGTTGTCATAACGCTTCCTCTTACGGTCTACGAGGGTACGTGGACAACACTCTTCCCCTCTCGTTGCTATGCATCACCATGATAGATCTTGCGTGTGCGTACGAAATTATTTGAAATTACTACGTTCCCCAACAGTGGTATCAGAGCCAGGTCTATGCGTAGATGTTATATGCATGAGTAGAATGCAAAGGATTTGTGATTGTGGGTATATACATATTGCTTGCCGTCACTAGTTGATTCTTGATTCAACGGTATTATTGGATGAAGCGGCTCAACCCGACATTACGCGTACGCTTACGCGAGACTAGTTCTACCGACGTGCTTAGCACACAGATGGCTGATGGGTGTCAGTTTCTCCAACTTTAGTTGAATCGGATTCAATGAACATGGTTCTTTCTGAAGGTCAAAAAGCAATCACTATACCGCGTTGTGGTTTTTGATGCGTAGGTAAGAACGGTTCTTGCTCAGCCCATAGCAGCCACGTAAAACTTGCAACAACAAAGTAGAGGACGTCTAACTTACTTTTGCAGGGCATGTTGTGATGTGATATGGTCAAGACATGATGCTAAATTTTATTGTATGAGATGATCATGTTTTGTAACATAGTTATCGACAATTGGCAGGAGCCATATGGTTGTCGCTTTATTGTATGAAATGCAATCGCCATGTAATTGCTTTACTTTATCACTAAGCGGTAGCGATAGTCGTAGAAGCAATAGCTAGCGAGACGGCAACGATGCTTCTATCGTGATCAAGGTGTCAAGCCGGTGACGATGGTGATCATGACGGTGCTTTGGAGATGGAGATCAAAGGCACAAGATGATGATGGCCATATGATATCACTTATATTGATTGCATGTAATGTTTATCCTTTATGCATCTTATTTTGCTTAGTTCGGCGGTAGCATTATAAGATGATCTCTCACTAAATTTCAAGGTACAAGTGTTCTCCCTGAGTATGCACCGTTGCTACAGTTCATCGTGCCGAGACACCACGTGATGATCAAGTGTGATAAGCTCTACGTTCACATACAACGGGTGCAAGCCAGTTTTGAACACACAGAATACTCGGGTTAAACTTGACGAGGCTAGCACATGCAGATATGGCCTCGGAACACTGAGACCGAAAGGTCGAGCGTGAATCATATAGTAGATATGATCAACATAGTGATGTTCACCATTGAAAACTACTCCATCTCACGTGACGATCGGACATGGTTTAGTTGATATGGATCACATGATCACTTAGATGATTAGATAGATATCTATCTAAGTTGGAGTTCTTAAGTAATTTGATTAATTGAACTTTATTTTATCATGAACCTAGTACCTGATAGTATTTTGCATGTCTATGTTGTTGTAGATAGATGGCCCGTGTTGTTGTTCCGTTGAATTTAATGCGTTCCTAGAGAAAGCTAAGTTGAAAGATGATGGTAGCAACTACACAGACTGGGTCAGTAACTTGAGGATTATCCTCATTGCTGCATAGAAGAATTACGTCCTGAAAGCACCGCTAGGTGACAAACCCGCTGCAGGAGCAACGCCAGATGTTATGAACACATGGCAGAGCAAAGCTGATGACTACTCGATAGTTCAGCGTGCCATGCTTTACGGCTTAGAACCGGGACATCAACGACGTTTTGAACGTCATGAAGCATATGAGATGTTCCAGGAGTTGATGTTAATATTTCAAGCAAATGCCCGGATTGAGAGATATGAAGTCTCCAATAAGTTCTACAGCTGCAAAATGGAGGAGAATAGTTCTGTCAGTGAACATATACTCAGAATGTCTGAGTACCACAACCACTTGACTCAGCTGGGAGTTAATCTTCCTGATGATAGTGTCATTGACAGAGTTCTTCAATCACTGCCACCAAGCTACAAGAGCTTTGTGATGAACTATAATATGCAATGGATGGATAAAATGATTCCTGAGCTCTTCGCAATGCTAAAGGCTGCGGAGGTAGAAATCAAGAAGGAGCATAAGTGTTAATGGTCAACAAGACTACCAGTTTCAAGAAAAAGGATAAAGGGAAGAAGGGGAACTTCAAGAAGAACTGCAAGCCAGTTGCTACTCAAGTGAAGAAACCCAAGTCTGGACCTAAGCCTGAGATTGAGTGCTTCTACTGCAAAGGGACTGGTCACTGGAAGCTGAAATGCCCCAAGTATTTGATGGAGAAGAAGGATGGCAAAGTGAAAGGTATATTTGATATACATGTTATTAATGTGTACCTTACTAATGCTCGCAGTAGCGCCTGGGTATTTGATACTGGTTCTGTTGCTAATATTTGCAACTCGAAACATGGGCTACGGATTAAGAGAATATTGGCTAAGGACGAGGTGACGATGCGCGTGGGAAATGGTTCCAAAGTCGATGTGATCGCCGTCGGCACGCTACCTCTACATCTACCTTCGGGATTATTTTTAGACCTAAATAATTGTTATTTGGTGCCAGCGTTGAGCATGAACATTATATCTGGTTCTTGTTTGATGCGAGATGGTTATTCATTTAAATCAAAGAATAATGGTTGTTCTATTTATATGAGTTATATCTTTTATGGTCATGAACCCTTGATGAATGCTCTATTTTTACCAAATCTTGATAGTAGTGATACACATGTTCATAGTATTGAAGCCAAAAGATGAAGAGTTGATAATGATAGTGCAACTTATTTGTGGCACTGGCGTTTGGGTCATATTGGTGTAAAAGCATGAAGAAACTCCATTCTGATGGACTTCTGTAATCACTTGATTGTGAATCACTTAGTACTTGCGAACCATGCCTCATGGGCAAGATGACTAAAACTCCGTTCTCCGGAACAATGGAGAGAGCAACAAAGTTATTGGAAATCATACATACTGATGTATGTGGTCCAATGAACATTGAGGCTCATGGCGGATATCGTTATTTTCTCACCTTCACAGATGATTTGAGTAGATATGGGTATATCTACTTAATGAAACATAAGTCTGAAACATTTGAAAAGTTCAAAGAATTTCAGAGTGAAGTGGAAAATCATCGTAACAAGAATTTGAGGAGAATATTTGAGTTACGAGTTTGGTCTTCATTTGAAACAATGTGGAATAGTTTCGCAACTCACGCCACCCGGAACACCACAGCGTAATGGTGTGTCCGAACGTCATAATCGTACTTTACTATATATGGTGCGATTTATGATGTCTCTTACTGATTTACCGCTATCGTTTTGGGGTTATGCTTTAGAGACAGTTGCATTCACGTTAAATAGGGCACCATCTAAATCCGTTGAGATGACACCTTATGAACTGTGGTTTGGCAAGAAACCCAAGTTGTCGTTTCTTAAAGTTTGGGGCTGCGATGCTTATGTGAAAAAGCTTCAACCTGATAAGCTCGAACCCAAATCGGAGAAATGTGTCTTCATAGGATACCCAAAAGAGACTGTTGGGCACACCTTCTATCACAGATCCAAAGGCAAGATATTTGTTGCTAAGAATGGATCCTTTCTAGAGAAGGAGTTTCTCTCGAAAGAAGTGAGTGGGAGGAAAGTAGAACTTGATGAGGTAATTGTACCAGCTCCCTTATTGGAAAGTAGTTCATCACTGAGAACAGTTCCAGTGATTCCTACACCAGTAAGTGAGGAAGTTAATGATGATGATCATGAAACTTCTGATAAGTTACTATCGAACCTTGTAAGTCAACCAGAGTGAGATTTGCACCAGAGTGGTACAGTAATCCTGTTCTGGAGGTCATGTTACTTGACCATGATGAACCTACGAACTATGAGGAAGCGATGATGACCCAGATTCCGCAAAATGGCTAGAGGCCATGAAATCTGAGATGGGATCCATGTATGAGAACAAAGTGTGGACTTTGGTTGACTTGCCCGATGATCGGTAGGCCATAGAGAATAAATGGATCTTCAAGAAGAAGACTGACGCTAACGGTAATGTTACTATCTACAAAGCTTGACTTGTTGCAAAAGGTTTTCGACAAGTTCAAGGAATTGACTACCATGAGACTTTCTCACCCGTAGCGATGCTTAAGTCCGTCGGAATCATGTTAGCAATTGCCGCATTTTATGATTATGAAATTTGGCAAATGGATGTCAAAACTGCATTCCTTAATGGATATCTTAAAGAAGAGTTGTATATGATGCAACCAGAAGGTTTTGTTGATCCAAAAGGTGCTAACAAAGTATTGAAGCTCCAGCGATCCATTTATGGACTGGTGCAAGCCTCTCGGAGTTGGAATATACGCTTTGATAGTGTGATCAAAGCATATGGTTTTATACACACTTTTGGAGAAGCCTATATTTTCAAAAAAAGTGAGTGGGAGCTCTGTAGCAATTCTGATATTATATGTAGATGACATATTGTTGATCGGAAATGATACTGAATTTCTGAATAGCATAAAAGGATACTTGAATAATAATTTTTCAATGAAAGACCTCGGTGAAGCTGCTTATATATTGGGCATCAAGATCTATAGAGATAGATCAATACGCTTAATTGGACTTTCACAAAGCACATACCATGATAAAAGTTTTGAAGAAGTTCAAAATGGATCAGGCAAAGAAAGGATTCTTACCTGTGTAACAAGGTGTGAAGTTGAGTCAGATTGAATGCCCGACCACTGCAGAAGATAGAGAGAAAATGAAAGTCATTCCCTATGCTTCAGCCATAGGTTCTATCATGTATGCAATGTTGTGTACCAGACCTGATGTGTGCCTTGCTATTAGTTTAGCAAGGAGGTACCAAATTAATCTAGGAGTGGATCACTGGGCAGCGGTCAAGAACATCCTAAAATACCTGAAAAGGACTAAGGATATGTTTCTCGTTTATGGAGGTGCCAAAGAGCTTGTCGTAAACGGTTACGTCGATGCAAGCTTTGACACCGATCCAGATGACTCTAAGTCACAAACCGGATACGTATTTTTATTAAATGGTGGAGTTGTCAGTTGGTGCAGTTCCAAGCAGAGTGTTGTGGCGGGATCTACATGTGAAGCGGAGTACATAGCTGCTTCAGAAGCAGCAAATGAAGGAGTTCATATCCGATCTAGGTGTCATACCTAGTGCATCGGGTCCAATGAAAATCTTTTGTGACAATACTGGTGCAATTGCCTTGTAACCAAGCACATCAAGAGACGCTTCAATTCCATCTGCGATCAAGTCAAGGAGGGAGACATAGAGATTTGCAAGATACATCCGGATCTGAATGTTGCAGACCCGTTGACTAAGCCTCTCTCATGAGCAAAACATGATCAGCACCAAGACTCCATGGGTGTTAGAATCATTACATTGTAATCTAAATTATTAACTCTAGTGCAAGTGGGAGACTGAAGGAAATATGCCCTAGAGGCAATAATAAAGTTGTTATTTATATTTCCTTATATCATGATAAATGTTTATTATTCATGCTAGAATTGTATTAACCGAAAACTTAGTACATGTGTAAATACATAGACAAACAGAATTTCACTAGTATGCCTCTACTTGACTAGCTCGTTGAAGCAATGATGGTTATGTTTCCTAACCATATACATGAGTTGTCATTTGATTAATAGGATCACATCACTAGGGAATGTTGTGATTGACTTGACCCATCTGTTAGCTTAGCATGATGATCGTTTAGTTTGTTGCTATTGCTTTCTCCATAACTTATACATGTACCTATGACTATGAGATCATGCAACTCCTGAATACTGGAGGAACACTTAGTGTGCTATCAAATGTCACAACGTAACTGAGTGACTATAAAAATGCTCTACAGGTGTCTCCGATGGTGTTTGTTGAGTTGGTATAGATCGAGATTAGGATTTGTTACTCCGAATATCAGAGAGGTATCTCTGGGCCCTCTTGGTAATGCACATCACTATAAGCCTTGCAAGCAATGTGACTAATGATTTAGTTACGGGATGATGCATTACGGAAGGAGTAAAGAGACTTGCCGGTAACGAGATTGAACTAGGTATTGAGATACCGACGATCGAATCTCGGGCAAGTAACATACCGATGACAAAGGGAACAACGTATATCGTTATGTGGTTTGACCGATAAAGATCTTCGTAGAATATGTAGGAACCAATATGAGCATCTAGGTTCCGCTATTAGTTATTGACCGGAGATGGGTCTCGGTCATTGACGGTGTCCTGGACTAGGGGGTACTCACCACGTCGTCTCCCGATCTGTTAGATTGGGCCGAGGACCCCCATGGCTGTATACTCATGGGCCAGTTCGGACAGCTACCGCATACATGGAAGATTCCACAAGACTTGGTGATCAAGACAAAGGACTCCTCCCCACCGGCGTATTCGGCTAGGACTCTTGTTATCCTAGGCCTCTGGTGCATTATATAAACCGAGGCCAGGCTAGTCGATAGATCATATACAACAATCATACCACAGGCTAGCTTCTAGGGTTTTAGCCTCTACGATCTCGTGGTAGATCAACTCTTGTAATATTCACATCATCAATATCAATCAAGCAGGACGTAGGGTATTACCTCCATCAAGAGGGCCCGAACCTAGGTAAACATCGTGTCCCCTGCCTCCTGTTACCATCGATCCTAAAGGCACAGTTTGGGACCCCCTACCCGAGATCCACCGGTTTTGACACTGACATTGATGCTTTCATTGAGAGTTCCGTTGTGTGATCGGCAAAAGGATCAATGGCTCGCCCGCAGGTCAACTGCGACGACGGCATCTTCGTCACCAACTCGACTGGTCACCTTGGCTCGACCGAGGACCGTGCTCCATCTCCAATCATCATGTTCGGATGGGGGCCTTTTTCAACATCAACTCCGATCTCTATCATGATCATAGAGGAGTCATCCATGGAGCTCGAGGGCTCAACGTCAACATTGCCCTCGGGCAGCCGTGCTGTTTTTATGGACAACAAACTTGTATTCACCGTCACCACCTCCTCGAGCGTTGGTTTGACGATTGCTTCAGTGGAATAGTGTGGAATTACGTCTACAATAGCCATGCAAAATTTCGTCGAGTTCCGATGGAGGAATCTCCGACAATCTACGATATACCGGAGCCCTGTCAAATCTAGATGGGAATCTGGATGAGTTTATGGCGTGGTCTCCAGAGCCCAGCTCGGAGGTCCTTTGGAAGATCCAACCCGTTCATCTACTGCGGAATTCCCATATCTACCAGCCCTCCAAATTTCAGCTCGATCCGACGGTTCAAACTCCGGGAACCTTCCGATGAGTGGACCAATTTTTGGATCCGTTTTCTGCGCGAATACGGATCCGACCCAAATTCATATTTCTTTTTGAACGTGATATTGGACAACCTTTTTAAAGGAATTATCTTCTAAGGTATTGTGCGTTGTTTTTAAACACGTGCCCATAAATTTTTAAGCCTCCCCTGAGGTCATCTTCATCATCATGCTGGTGTCAAACCAGTCCGGCAATATTGCTCCAAGGCTGCCGACCTGCGCTAGACACGTCGTCACCTTGTTGAGCCGAGCTCAACTTCTTCGGATCATCATCTCGGAAAGCCTCAAAAGAGTCCGGCATCACAAAGGATAAATCATCACCAACATCGCCGCCCCACAGATTACACGGAGCGGGCATACCGGCATCGCCGCACGGTCACTTCATCAAGCCGGCATCGACCACGTCACGACCTGCATCGGCAGGGCCGCACTATTGCTTCTTCAAGCTGGTGTACATCACGCCGACCTACTTCGACTCATCGGCTGACATCGAGGCTTCGACATCTCGGCTGGACCGGGGGCTTCGCCATCTTTTCATCAACCTACTCCGGAGACTTCGGAGTCACTAGCCGACCAGCTCCGTCACGTTAGCTGGATCGAGGGCTTTACCTCGGCGAGCCAACCTTTGCCAGCATCGCCATACCGTCGCTTTATCGCCCATCATGCAATGGGAATGCGGATCGAGTCCCAATTTTCGGAATCACCTTTCTTCGGATTGCTACAACAAATAAACTAGGTGCTATTAATCCTAGTATTTTTTGCTTGTTCAGGTTCATTTTTCCCAAGGAATTATTACTCTGGTTTGTTCATCATATGTACACAGGTCTATCAAATGATGGCCGCATTAACGACGGTCGCATGGTGGTTCGGTCAGTTTCCGTACATAGTCCAGCGAACGCCGCATCCGGAACTCGGACCGACCTGTGAATTCAGGCTTTGCCACGCCTTTACCGCATCACGCCGACGCCCTGCATCGACATTAACTTTGGCGCCAGGTCATATTTCTTTTATTACTCACTTTGCATAAATTATTTATTATGCAATGATTTTTATTTATTTATTACTATTACTATTATCTCCGGTTTGCATTATTTTTATGCACAGGAAAATGATCCGGGTTGGGCAGTATCGTCAACTCGGCATACTGACATACCACGTCACCTCGGCTGGACGTGGGGCTTCGTCAACACTTCATTACCCCATGCCAGGGACTTCGGCATCACTCTGCTGGCCCGCATTGACCGTGCTATGTCACCACTTCGGAGTGCCGAGCTCTTTGCTCCGCCACCTTGGGACCGGCTTGGGGGATGGAACCTTGTCCTGCATCAAACTCGGGCCGCGTCATCAATACTGAACACATTAACCAGCTAAGTTGCCTTCATGCTCAAAGTTTTAAATTTTTAACTTGTGTTCGGTTCAACCAAGCATTACACCTTTTTGAAAAAAAGTTGCTTGTAGAGAATCTCCTTGTCAAAACTTTGTTTGTGACACTCAAATTCAAATACCCCGTTTACTTGGGGGCTCCCTTGATGGAGCTTTTCCTCTTGCATATGATTATACTTGTACGGCTTCGTTCCTTGTTCGTGTATTACGCCACAATATGCACCATATTGACCTAAGCGATTTGAAAGCTGGGTTGCCTGGCTCCTGTGCTTACCCCTACGTTCCCGATTGTTCGGCTAGGGAGTAAAGGGAGCACCTCTGCGATTGTCACGACCGGGTCATCCGAGCTCTGACCTCAGACTGGGTGAAGCCGAAAGCTAGCGCTCTTATTGTTTTCAATCATGGTCGGCACACAACGGAACTCATGAGTACAAAAAATCTATTGCACAAGTCTCATAGTAATAATGAGCACCGAAGAAAGGTATCGGTGGGGTACTATTTTCTTCGAAGATGCTTCTTAAACTTTGTTAGTAATATAGCATAAGTTCCCTGAGTGCGCTTTGTCTGTTACAGCCTTATGGCCTGATTGCTTGGTCATCAGAAACACCGTCGATACTCTCGACAGGCGGAGTACATGAACACTTTTCGGCCCTTGACCGAAGAGGCAGAAGCCGACGGTCGGTTAAGACGCGTTTAAAGTTCGGGTGAACACAAATATGATATAAGTGTTGGAAATATGCCCTAGAGGCAATAATAAAAGCATTATTATTATATTTCCTTGTTCATGATAATTTTCTTTATTCATGCTATAATTGTGTTATCCGGAAATCGTAATACATGTGTGAATAATAGACACCAACATGTCCCTAGTAAGCCTCTAGTTGACTAGCTCGTTGATCAACAGATAGTCATGGTTTCCTGACTATGGACATTGGATGTCATTGATAACGAGATGATCACATCATTAGGAGAATGATGTGATGGACAAGACCCAATCCTAAACATAGCAAGATCGTATAGTTCGTTTGCTAGAGTTTTCCAATGTCAAGTATCTTTCCTTAGACCATGAGATCGTGTAACTCCCGGATACCGTAGGAGTGCTTTGGGTATACCAAACGTCACAACGTAACTGGGTGACATAAAGGTATACTACGGGTATCTCCGAAAGTGGTCTGTTGGGTTGACACGGATCAAGACTGGGATTTGTCACTCCGTATGACGGAGAGGTATCACTGGGCCCACTCGGTAATGTGCATCATCATAATGAGCTCAAAGTGACCAAGTGTCTGGTCACAGGATCATGCATTACGGTACGAGTAAAGTGACTTGCCGGTAACGAGATTGAACGAGGTATTGGGATACCGACGATCGAATCTCGGGCAAGTAACATATCGATTGACAAAGGGAATTGTATACGGGGTTGCTTGAATCCTCGACATCGTGGTTCATCCGATGAGATCATCGTGGATTATGTGGGAGCCAACATGGGTATCCAGATCCCGCTGTTGGTTATTGACCGGAGAGTCATCTCGGTCATGTCTACATGTCTCCCGAACCCGTAGGGTCTACACACTTAAGGTTCGGTGACGCTAGGGTTGTAGGGATATGTATATGCAGTAACCTGAATGTTGTTCGGAGTCCCGGATGAGATCCCGGACGTCACGAGGAGTTCCGAAATGGTCCGGGGGTAAAGAATTATATATAGGAAGTGTTGTTTCGGCCATCGGGACAAGTTTCGGGTTCACCGGTATTGTACCGGGACCACCGGAAGGGTCCCGGGGGTCCATCGGGTGGGGCCACCTGCCCCGGGGGGCCACATGGGCTGTAGGGGGTGCGCCTTGGCCTATATGGGCCAAGGGCACCAGCCCCAAGGGGCCCATGCGCCTAGGGTTTCCAAAGGGGAAGAGTCCCACAAGTGGAAGGCACCCCTAGGTGCCTTGGGGGGGAGGGAAACCTCCCTTGGCCGCCGCCCCCCTAGGAGATTGGATCTCCTAGGGCCGGCGCCCCCCCTAGGCCCTCCTATATATAGTGGGGGAAGGAGGGCTTTTTCATCCATGCCTTTGGTTGCCTCCTTCTCCCTCTCCAACACCTCCTCCTCCTCCATAGCGCTTGGCGAAGCCCTGACGGAGTACTGCAGCTCCATCACCACCACGCCATCGTGCTGCTGCTGGAGCCATCTTCCTCAACCTCTCCTTCCCTCTTGCTAGATCAAGAAGAAGGAGACGTTACGCTGACCGTACGTGTGTTGAACGCGGAGGTGCCGTCCGTTCGGTGCTAGGATCTCCGGTGATTTGGATCACGTCGTGTTCGACTACCTCATCCCCGTTCTTTGAACGCTTCCGCTCGCGATCTACAGAGGTATGTAGATGCATCCGATCACTCGTTGCTAGATGAACTCATAGATGGATCTTGGTGAAACCGTAGGAAAATTTTTGTTTTCTGTAACGTTCCCCAACAGTGGCATCATGAGCTAGGTCTATGCGTAGTTCTTCTTGCGCGAGTAGAACACAATTTGTTGTGGGCGTAGATGTTGTCAACTTTCTTGCCGTTACTAGTCTTATCTTGCTTCAACGGTATTGTGGGATGAATCGGCCCGGACCAACCTTACATGTACGCTTACGTGAGACCGGTTCCACCGACTAACATGCACTAGTTGCATAAGGTGGCTGGCGGGTGTCTGTCTCTCCTACTTTAGTTGGAGCGGATTCGATGAAAAGGGTCCTTATGAAGGGTAAATAGAAGTTGACAAATCATGTTGTGGCTTTCACGTAGGTAAGAAAACGTTCTTGCTAGAACCCTACTTCAGCCACGTAAAACCTGCAACAACAATTAGAGGACGTCTAACTTGTTTTTGCAGCAAGTGCTTTGTGATATGATATGGCCAAAGTTGTGATGAATGATGAATGATATATATGTGATGTATGAGTTGTTCATGCTATTGTAATAGGAATCACGACTTGCATGTCGATGAGTATGACAACCGGCAGGAGCCATAGGAGTTGTCTTTATTTTTTGTATGACCTGCGTGTCATTGAGAAACGCCATGTAAATTACTTTACTTTATTGCTAAACGTGTTAGCCATAGTAGTAGAAGTAATAGTTGGCGAGCAACTTCATGGAGACACAATGATGGAGATCATGATGATGGAGATCATGGTGTCACGCCGGTGACAAGATGATCATGGAGCCCCAAGATGGAGATCAAAGGAGCTATGTGATATTGGCCATATCATGTCACTATTATTATTTGATTGCATGTGATGTTTATCATGTTTTTCATCTTGTTTGCTTAGAACGACGGTAGTAAATAAGATGATCCCTCATAATAATTTCAAGAAAGTGTTCCCCCTAACTGTGCACCGTTGCGACAGTTCGTTGTTTCGAAGCACCACGTGATGATCGGGTGTGATAGATTCTGACGTTCACATACAACGGGTGTAAGACAGATTTACACATGCAAACACTTAGGTTGACTTGACGAGCCTAGCATGTGTATAGACATGGCCTCGGAACACAGAAGACCGAAAGGTCGAGCATGAGTCGTATAGAAGATACGATCAACATGAAGATGTTCACCGACGTTGACTAGTCCGTCTCACATGATGATCGGACATGGCCTAGTTGACTCGGATCATGTTATACTTAGATGACTAGAAGAGGGATGTCTATCTAAGTGGGAGTTCATTGAATAATTTGATTAGATGAACTTAATTATCATGAACTTAGTCTAAAATCTTTACAATATGTCTTGTAGATCAAATGGCCAATGTAGTCCTCAACTTCAACGCGTTCCTAGAGAAAACCAAGCTGAAAGACGATGGCAGCAACTATACGGACTGGGTCTGGAACCTGAGGATCATCCTCATAGCTGCCAAGAAAGATTATGTCCTACAAGCACCGCTAGGTGATCCACCCGTCCCACAGAACCAAGACGTTATGAACGCTTGGCAGACACGTGCTGATGACTACTCCCTCGTTCAGTGCGGCATGCTTTACAGCTTAGAACTGGGGCTCCAAAAGCGTTTTGAGAGACATGGAGCATATGAGATGTTCGAAGAGCTGAAAATGGTTTTTCAAGCTCATGCCCGAATCGAGAGATATGAGGTCTCCGACAAGTTCTTTAGCTGTAAGATGGAGGAAAATAGTTCTGTCAGTGAGCACATACTCACTATGTCTGGGTTACATAACCGCTTGACTCAGCTGGGAGTTAATCTCCCGGATGACGCGGTCATTGACAGAATCCTCCAGTCGCTTCCACCAAGCTACAAGAGCTTTGTGATGAACTTCAATATGCAGGGGATGCAAAAGACCATTCCTGAGGTATTTGCAATGCTGAAATCAGCAGAGGTAGAAGTCAAGAAGGAACATCAAGTGTTGATGGTAAATAAAACCACTAAGTTCAAGAAGGGCAAGGGTAAAAAGAACTCCAAGAAGGACGGCAAGGAAGTTGCCGCGCCTGGCAAGAAAGCTGCCGGGAAGAAGCCAAAGAATGGACCCAAGCCCGAGACTGAGTGCTTTTATTGCAAGGGAAGTGGTCACTGGAAGCGGAACTGCCCCAAATACTTAGCGGACAAGAAGGCTGGCAAAACAAAAGGTATATGTGATATACATGTAATTGATGTGTACCTTACCAGTACTCGTAGTAGCTCTTGGGTATTTGATACCGGTGCAGTTGCTCACATTTGTAACTCAAAGCAGGAGCTGCGGGATAAGCGGAGACTGGCGAAGGACGAGGTGACGATGCACGTCGGGAATGGTTCCAAGGTTGATGTGATCGCCGTCGGCACGCTGCCTCTACATTTACCTACGGGATTAGTTTTAAACCTCAATAATTGTTATTTAGTGCCAGCTTTGAGCATGAACATTGTATCAGGATCTCGTTTAATTCGAGATGGCTACTCATTTAAATCCGAGAATAATGGTTGTTCCATTTATATGATAGATATGTTTTATGGTCATGCTCCTATGGTGAATGGTTTATTCTTAATGAATCTCGAGCGTATTGCTACACATATTCATAGTGTGAGTACCAAAAGATGTAAGGTTGATAATGATAGTCCCACATACTTGTGGCACTGCCGCCTTGGTCACATAGGTGTCAAACGCATGAAGAAGCTCCATGCAGATGGACTTTTAGAGTCTCTTGATTGTGAATCATTTGACACGTGCGAACCATGCCTCATGGGTAAAATGACCAAGACTCCGTTCTCAGGAACAATGGAGTGAGCAACCAACTTATTGGAAATCATACATACTGATGTGTGCGGTCCAATGAGTGTTGAGGCTCGCGGTGGCTATCGTTATGTTCTCACCCTCACTGATGACTTGAGTAGATATGGGTATGTCTACTTAATGAAACACAAGTCTGAAACCTTTGAAAAGTTCAAGGAATTTCAGAGTGAGGTTGAGAATCAACATGACAGGAAAATCAAGTTCCTGCGATCAGATCGTGGAGGAGAATACTTGAGTCATGAGTTTGGCACACACTTGAGAAAATGTGGAATAGTTTCATAGCTCACGCCGCCTGGAACACCTCAGCGTAATGGTGTGTCCGAACATCGTAATCGCACTCTATTAGATATGGTGCGATCTATGATGTCTCTTGCTGATTTACCGTTATCTTTTTGGGGGTATGCTTTAGAGACTGCCGCATTCACTTTAAATAGGGCTCCGTCGAAATCCGTTGAGATGACACCGTTTGAATTATGGTTTGGGAAGAAACCTAAGCTGTCGTTTCTAAAAGTTTGGGGATGCGATGCTTATGTCAGGAAACTTCAACCTGAAAAGCTCGAACCCAAGTCGGAAAAATGCGTCTTCATAGGATACCCTAAAGAAACTATTGGGTATACCTTCTACCTCAGATCCAAAGGCAAGATCTTTGTTGCCAAGAATGGGTCCTTTCTAGAGAAAGAGTTTCTCTCGAAAGAAGTAAGTGGGAGGAAAGTAGAACTTGATGAAGTATTACCTCTTGAACCCGAAAAAGGCGCAACTCAAGAAAATGTTCCTGAGGTGCCTGCACCGACTAGAGAGGAAGATAATGATGATGATCAAGATACTTCTGATCAAGCTCCTACTGAAATTCGAAGGTCCACAAGGACACGTTCCGCACCAGAGTGGTACGGCAACCCTGTCTTGGAAATCATGTTGTTAGACAACGGTGAACCTTCGAACTATGAAGAAGCGATGGCGGGCCCGGATTCCGACAAATGGCTAGAAGCCATGAAATCCGAGATAGGATCCATGTATGAAAACGAAGTATGGACTTTGACTGACTTGCCCGTAGAGCGGCGAGCCATAGAGAATAAATGGATCTTTAAGAAGAAGACAGACGCGGATGGTAATGTGACCATCTATAAAGCTCGGCTTGTCGCTAAGGGTTATCGACAAGTTCAAGGGGTTGACTACGATGAGACTTTCTCACCGGTAGCGAAGCTGAAGTCCGTCCGAATCATGTTAGCGATTGCCGCATTCTATGATTATGAAATATGGCAAATGGACGTCAAAACGGCATTCCTTAATGGTTTCCTTAAGGAAGAATTGTATATGATGCAGCCGGAAGGTTTTGTCGATCCTAAGAATGCTGACAAGGTGTGCAAGCTCCAACGCTCGATTTATGGGCTGGTGCAAGCATCTCGGAGTTGGAACATTCGCTTTGATGAGATGATCAAAGCGTTTGGGTTTACGCAGACTTATGGAGAAGCCTGCGTTTACAAGAAAGTGAGTGGGAGCTCTGTAGCATTTCTCATATTATATGTAGATGACATACTTTTGATGGGAAATGATATAGAACTCTTGGACAGCATCAAGGCCTACTTGAATAAGAGTTTTTCAATGATGGACCTTGGTGAAGCTGCTTATATATTAGGCATCAAGATCTATAGAGATAGATCAAGACGCCTCATAGGTCTTTCACAAAGCACATACCTTGATAAGATATTGAAGAAGTTGAATATGGATCAATCTAAGAAGGGGTTCTTGCATGTGTTACAAGGTATGAAATTGAGCTCAGCTCAATGTCCGACCACGGCAGAAGATATAGAAGAGATGAGTGTCATCCCCTATGCCTCAGCCATAGGTTCTATTATGTATGCCATGCTGTGTACCAGACCTGATGTAAACCTTGCCGTAAGTTTGGTAGGAAGGTACCAAAGTAATCCCGGCAAGGAACACTGGACAGCGGTCAAGAATATCCTGAAGTACCTGAAAAGGACTAAGGAAATGTTTCTCGTTTATGGAGGTGACGAAGAGCTCGTCATAAAGGGTTATGTCGACGCTAGCTTCGACACAGATCTGGATGACTCTAAGTCACAGACCGGATACGTGTATATTTTGAATGGTGGGGCAGTAAGCTGGTGCAGTTGCAAGCAGAGCGTCGTGGCGGGATCTACATGTGAAGCGGAGTACATGGCAGCCTCGGAGGCAGCACATGAAGCAATATGGGTGAGGGAGTTCATCACCGACCTAGGAGTCATACCCAATGCGTCGGGGCCAATCAAACTCTTCTGTGACAACACTGGAGCTATTGCACTTGCCAAGGAGCCCAGGTTTCACAAGAAGACAAGGCACATCAAGCGTCGCTTCAACTCCATTCGTGAAAATGTTCAAGATGGAGACATAGATATTTGTAAAGTGCATACGGACCTGAATGTAGCAGATCCGTTGACTAAACCTCTCCCTAGAGCAAAACATGATCAACACCAGAATTCCATGGGTGTTCGATTCATCACAATGTAACTAGATTATTGACTCTAGTGCAAGTGGGAGACTGTTGGAAATATGCCCTAGAGGCAATAATAAAAGCATTATTATTATATTTCCTTGTTCATGATAATTGTCTTTATTCATGCTATAATTGTGTTATCTGGAAATCGTAATACATGTGTGAATAATAGACACCAACATGTCCCTAGTAAGCCTCTAGTTGACTAGCTCGTTGATCAACAGATAGTCATGGTTTCCTGACTATGGACATTGGATGTCATTGATAACGGTATCACATCATTAGGAGAATGATGTGATGGACAAGACCCAATCCTAAACATAGCATAAGATCGTGTAGTTCGTTTGCTAGAGTTTTCCAATGTCAAGTATCTTTTCCTTAGACCATGAGATCGTGTAACTCCCGGATATCGTAGGAGTGCTTTGGGTGTGCCAAACGTCACAACGGTAACTGGGTGACTATAAAGTACATTACAGGTGTCTCCGAAAGTGTCTGTTGGGTTGGCACGAATCGAGACTGGGATTTGCACTCCGTATGACGGAGAGTAATCACTGGGCCCACTCAGTAATGCATCATCATTAATGAGCTCAAAGTGACAAGTGGTCTGGTCACGGGATCATGCATTACGGGTACGAGTTAAAGTGACTTGCCGGTAACGAGATTGAACGAGGTATTGGGGATACCGACGATCGAATCTCCGGGCAAGTAACATATCGATTGACAAAGAATTGAATACGGGGTTGCTTGAATCCTTCGACATCGTGGTTCATCCGATGAGATCATCGAGGAGCATGTGGGAGCCAACATGGGTATCCAGATCCCGCTGTTGGTTATTCACCAGAGAGTCATCTCGGTCATGTCTACATGTCTCCCGAACCCGTAGGGTCTACACACTTAAGGTTCGGTGACGCTAGGGTTGTAGACATATGAATATGCAGTAACCTGAAAGTTGTTCGGAGTCCCGTATGAGATCCCGGACGTCACGAGGAGTTCCGTAATGGTCCGGAGGTAAAGAATTATATATAGGAAGTGTTGATTTCGGCCATCGGGACAAGATTTCGGGGTCACCGGTATTGTACCGGGACCACCGGAAGGGTCCCGGGGGCCCACCGGGTGGGGCCACCTGCCCCGGGGGCCACATGGGCTGTAGGGGGTGCGCCTTGGCCTACATGGGCCAAGGGCACCAGCCCCAAGGGGCCCATGCGCCTAGGGTTTCCAAAGGGGAAGAGTCCCACAAGTGGAAGGCACCCCTAGGTGCCTTGGGGGGGAGGGAAACCTCCCTTGGCCGCCGCCCCCCTAGGAGATTGGATCTCCTAGGGCCGGCGCCCCCCCTAGGCCCTCCTATATATAGTGGGGGAAGGAGGGCTTTTTGATCCACGCCTTTGGTTGCCTCCTTCTCCCTCTCCAACACCTCCTCCTCCTCCATAGTGCTTGGCGAAGCCCTGCCGGAGTACTGCAGCTCCATCACCACCACGCCGTACGTGCTGCTGCTGGAGCCATCTTCCTCAACCTCTCCTTCCCTCTTGCTGGATCAAGAAGAAGGAGACGTTACGCTGACCGTACGTGTGTTGAACACGCGAGAGGTGCCGTCCGTTCGTAGCCCGTCGTTAAACACTTCGGTGCATTGGATCTAGGAATCCTCCCTCATGTTAACACCGTCATCGGATCAGGTGATTTGGACTCGCGTACGCTAGTACGCTTATTGTTGACAGTCAGTTTTTCCGGCTTTCTCCAACTCGTGGGTACTGCTCTCTCCCGTCTCTCATGAGTACGCATTGTGCCGGAGAGCCTCACAATGCGGACAGTGGCGTTTCCTTTAGAGGCTATGATACAGTGTAGTCGAACCGCGAAAATACGATTCTCAGTTGAGGGCCTAATGAAGAACCTCTAGGAGTGGATCTAGGTGAACCGTACGTGGAAAAATTATTTGTTTTCTTGTACGTTTCCCTCAGGTAAGTACTTCCGGGCAACCCAAACTTTATGGACCGAGGACACCAAACCGAAGGTACCCTTAACTAGATCACCTATATACAGATTTAATAAATTCTTACCCAACCGCTCAGATGAGGTGGGTGTCTTGAAAATTCGTATGATAAAGGTGATCTGTAAAATGTGGTTTTCTATTCTTCAGGGTTCGCGTAATCGTCCCATAAAGAACGAGCTCGTGCAGTAGCACAAGTTCTCTTTACAATATCTACACAAGGAATTGTGCGCGAAAAATATGTTGGAGAAACAAACCACAGAAACAAAATACTGGATTCAGTGTGTAAAAACTCGACATGTCGTCAGTTTTTACTAACGTTTTCTTGGTTTTTCAAGCTTTGGGCACTTAATACTATTATGTGTGTTTTCCAGTGCACAAGTTCATAGTGCCCGGGAAACATGACAAGAGTCGAACCCCGGTGCTATTTCAGGACTCTATATGTGCAATGCGGACACCTTTATATATTCGACAAAAAACATTCTCGGATTTCACTATATATGCATTGGTTTCGAATTGTGTCTTCGGTCAATAGTTGGGTTGCCCGGCTCCTGCGCTTGCCTCCTACGTTTCGCTTTGTTCGGCTAGGTGTGCAAAGGGAGAACCACTGCGATTGTGCTTCCAGCTCACATGGTTAAGCACCTCAGTGGAGAAAGCCGAAAACTGACTGTCACAATAAGCGTAAACTGGTCAGTGATCCGATGACGGTGTTAAATGACGGGCCATTCATAACAATGGCCGAAGTGTTTACGGCTTGACCTCGACTGTCGCCGAACACTACCGGGGGCTATTAACTGGCCTCCCAAACTAAATCCTCGATATTTTGCTCTTACATTAGAGCTGAGTTTCATGATCATGCTTAGCATGACAACCCAAAGAAAGGAACCGATAGCGGACTATTTTCTTTGGAAGACATTTCTTATGTTAAACAGTAATATAACATATCTCTCTGTGTACCTTTGTTTATAAAACCGTATGGCCAGATTGCCTTGTTTGTCGTAAATCTTTGCCCTCATAAAGGCTTTATAAAGTAGGACAAACACTCCTCGGCTACTGCCGAGGAGGTGGAAGCCGATGGTCGGTCAACAAAGTTTTGTACAATGCGGATCCGAGCATTAAGGATGTAAAGTACTTGGATACATAGAGTCATTACACATAATTTGTGATTTTACTATGGATATCGATCCTTAATTCGGCCACCCGTGCCCGCATTAAGGCTCGGGGGCTACTGGGCTTCGGGCTTATTATTTACAAATATTAAAGGGGCACATCGATCCCCTGATCTGGTGTTGCCACCCGACCAGTGTCTCGGGGGCTACTGCATTGCCTGTCCAATGCAGAAAATTTTAAGTGCAATACAGTTTCCGAGGAGATTATGATCCTCAGGTTGGTCGGCCGCACCCAACCTGAGTCTCGAGGACTGAGCACGCCGCTTTTTGTATCCCGAAGTATTCTGCCGAGCTAGGACTTGATCCTCAGGCCGATTTTGCAAATCAACCTGAGTCTCAGCGGCTACTGGGATCAGTGGTCTTACATCATCCTTCAAGTGCATCTCGGGTTTTAAACCGATACACACGTTCGAGGGTTACTGGCTATATATCTCGGCAGAGAATAAATTGCACCAATCAAAAATATTGACAAAAAATTGGCCCACAGTCGGGGTGGTGCACCACCTCGGAAGCAGTCCGGCATAAAGCTCGGGCGCTAGTGGCTGGCTCCATAGAGGGCATTTCCAGCATTAAGCTCGGCTAAACTCCTTCAACTTTTTTGGACCAAGATGATCTATGACATCTTGGATATAGTCCGGCGTTGGAGCTTGGACACAGTCCGCGTTGGAGCTCGGATACATTTCGGCGTTGGAGCTCGGAAGCAGTCCGGCATTGGTGCTCGGCTGCAAAAGATACCTCGAATGCAGTCCGGCGTTAGAGCTCGGACGCAAGAGGACACTGCCTCCCGGGAACAACTTCAAACCCGAGGTGTGGCATAAAAATAACAAGGCATTGATAAAGGCCGGAAACTTAAAGGGGCTCCTCGGATACCCGACGTGCAAACTCGTCGAATGCATTTCGGCGATCCTCAAGATCGAAGATGAGAAGATTTTTTGAACCAGTTTTCAAGACCGACAACCGAGATGAAGAACAGTTCAGAAGAATCGAGGAGCGTCCCTAACTTGAAGATTGGTTCAGGGGGCTACTGACGGTGTCAGGAGACTTTCCGGTAACGAGATTGAACTAGGTATTGAGATACCGACGATCGAATCTCGGGCAAGTAACATACCGATGACAAAGGGAACAACGTATATCGTTATGTGGTTTGACTGATAAAGATCTTCGTAGAATATGTAGGAACCAATATGAGCATCTAGGTTCCGCTATTAGTTATTGACCGGAGATGGGTCTCGGTCATTGACGGTGTCCTGGACTAGGGGGTACTCACCACGTCGTCTCCCGATCTGTTAGATTGGGCCGAGGACCCCCATGGCTGTATACTCATGGGCCAGTTCGGACAGCTGCCGCATACATGGAAGATTCCACAAGACTTGGTGATCAAGACAAAGGACTCCTCCCCACCGGCGTATTCGGCTAGGACTCTTGTTATCCTAGGCCTCTGGTGCATTATATAAACCGAGGCCAGGTTAGTCGATAGATCATATACAACAATCATACCACAGGCTAGCTTCTAGGGTTTTAGCCTCTACGATCTCGTGGTAGATCAAATCTTGTAATACTCACATCATCAATATCAATCAAGCAGGACGTAGGGTATTACCTCCATCAAGAGGGCCCGAACCTGGGTAAACATCTGTAACGCCCCAAGAGCGGAGCTTCAGATGCCTTCCAGGGTTTCTGGGTTTCGTTGTGTGTATTGTTTGGTTCTTTGCATCATGTGCATTGCATCATGTCATCATGCCATCATGTCATTAATCTTTGCATCTCAAATCAACTAAATAAATTGTATGGATCTTCAGTCCATTTAAATTGAGGGAATTCACAGGATGAGTTCTCTTTATAACATATCCTCCCGATATTAGGGAGCTATATTAAATATTCCATTTTCGGAATCACCCATGAACACACTTGCAAAATATTTCCCCATGCCTTCGTCCCATGCATCATCTCTTTCTCCTTTCCTTCTATTTCCTGTCTTTTGATAGTTCCATTTTCCCCTTCTCTATTAATGTCCATTCTTTTCCTATAAATTCTAGACCGTGCCTGGAACACCTCCTCCAATTTTCAGATCCTTTGGACTTGTTTTGGTTGGATTCAAAAATGGCTCAAGTTTGAATCTAATTCAAATTTGAATTATTTTTCTATCTCTAAAATATTGCCAAACCATTTTATTCTATTTGTGCAAAGTTCCGGCGCTCCAAGAATATTTTATTTTTCTGAAATATTCTTTCCCTAACCCTCTCTTTATTTATTTTTTATTCTCTCTATTTGTTTTTTAAAGCAAATCAGAGAGGAGTGAGAGAGAGCAGCAGGCCCATTCTCCTTCTAGGCCCAGACGGCGCCCTTCCCCTAGGCGCAGCCCCTCTATACTGGGCCGGCCTCTAAGGCCTAGCCTGCTCTAACCCTAGCTGCCCCGATCCCCTCCACTCGATCCCCATCTCTCCCTCTCGTTCTTGTCCACCGCCGCCACTCTCACCATGCACGCACAGAGGAGCGAAGCCCGACTCCCCCATCTCCCTCGCAGCCCCGCTCAATCCCCTCAGCCTCCCTCCTCCTTCCATCCAGGGATCCTCCGACGTGCCAAGTCTCCATGGCCGCGCCTCCTTCGCCGCCCGGACCAGTCGTCCTCAACCCCGCCGAGCTCCATCGCGCCCCCGCGCCCTCAAGTGTCTCGCACACCGCCACCGTATATCTTCTCAGCCGTCCCGCTGCTGTTTTGCAGGAGCTCTGCCTCCCTAGCAAGAACAGCCACCACCGGAGTTGTTCTTCCTCCGTGCGCCATCGTTGAGTTGCCATGGTCTCGACCTCTTGTGCCTCCTCCCTCCAGCGCCGCCTTGCTGCTCCCTCCCGTGCACAAGCCCCTCCTCTGCCATGGCCTTCCTCCTCCTGTGTCTGCAGCGATGCAGTGCTGTTGCAGCTGCTCTTCCTGCGCGCCGCCTCCCTCGCTGAGCCCCGTGGCGTGGCCCTTCTACGGCAACTAGCGCCCCTCTCCACCACAGTTGCAACACCCGTAGCAAGACGACTACACCCCTGCGGCTTTCAGATGTATTATTTTGGCCTTTGCATATCACTATTGAACCGAGGAGACTAGCACCGCAAGGTCCAACGACAAACCCCGAAGATTTTTGAACGCGCCAAGTTCCTCTCGAAAGTACATCTACATGATGACCCGCCAAGTACCGTAGCCCCGAAGACCACAGATTCACCAAGTTCCCACAACGACAAGTGTGACCCTTCGGTTGCGCCAAGTTCGTCTACACAAAAACGGCAAGTACCACTCATGTCGGCAAGACCCGCAAGTCGGACCCCAAACGATCGACGTCTCATGGACCGTGTACAGCTACCGTCGCCCTGAAGGCATTGGAGTCATCAAGTACCTCTCCAAACGAACGTGAACGACTACTGTCGCAAGAACGGGACCGGAAAGTCCGAAGACCACAAGTACCACGACACCGATGACATGAACGTCTACAGAAACTCGTGCAACAATAAACATGCACCACTATCATCGCCGAGATCGCGAGAACCTCTACCGTCGACCCTAGAGCGTGCGAGAACGACTACTTCCACTATCGCCGTCGCGAGAACGTCTACTTCCTCTACTCTGCACCGAACGAGTACTGTCCCGCTTGCACGCTTCGAAGGTATAACCTTGAGATGACATCCGTGAACGAATGCTTGCGATGTTTGAGGTGCTCGTGTTTGCACCGTGTCCAAATTGTCACTCGTTTCCTTGTCGCCAACTCGTGGGACACCCGGAATCCGGGAGCGCACCACCATCTTTTGCACGCATCCGCACACTTTTGCATCGGTATCTCAATCGAGTTACCGGAACCGTAATGTTGCCATGGCACCGTTTTCGTTATCATTGCCGTGGCACCCCTTTCCTTTCCACTACGGTGACAAATGCTTCATAATGCTCTTGTCAACTTTTAATAAAAATTGCATAAAGTTGTTCATGTCATCCACATCATGATAACAATAATTAAAATGTTTAGTTTGTTGTTGCATTAAATTACTAAGGCATATGGGGATTTACCGGATTCGTTATTTGTTATATCTGACCCCATTTAAATTGTTTAGATGGTGTAGTTTTGCTATGCCTCACCTCTTGCCATGTTAACCGACATTAATATTGTTGAGTACCTAACCGGGAGTGAACTAAATAATTGGTGTGGTGTTCCGTCAATATGCAACTCGTTGCATATTGGGCTCCACTTAACTTGTAGTTTTGTTTGTGCACTTTGCCATGCCATGCCTATTTAAACCGGACATGCATCATACTTGTTTGCGCATCATGCCATGCTTATGTGATGATTGTTTACTATGTTGCCTGCTTATTTCCGGTGTTGCCTTCTCTCGTTAGCTTCCGTTTTCGTTCCGGAGTTGTGAGGATCCATTCGGGCGTCTGTTCGTTTGTGCTTTCTTCATGGACTCGTTCTTCTTCCTTGTGGGATCTTCAGGCAAGATGACCAATACCCTCGAAATCACTTCTATTCTGCTTGCTAGATGCTTCGCTTCTATTGCTATGCCTATGTTGCGATACCTACCACTTGCTTATCATGCTCCCATATTGTTAAGCCAAGCCTCTAACCCACCTTGTCCTAGAAACGTTGTTTGGCTATAGTTACCACTTTGCTCAGCCCTTCTTTATAGCGTTGTTAGTGCAGGTTGAAGATTGGAGTTTTTTCCATGTTGAACATGGATATTTTGTTGGGGATATCCATAATATCTCTTTATTTAATTAATGCATTCTATATACTTGGTAAATGGTTGGAAGGCTCGGCCTTATGCCTGGTGTTTTGTTCCACTCTTGCCGCCCTAGTTTCTGTCATATCGGTGTTATGTTCCCGGATTTTGCGTTCCTTACACGGTTGGGTTATAATGGGAACCCCTTGACAGTTCGCCTTGAATAAAACTCCTCCAGCAAGGCCCAACCTTGGTTTTACCATTCGCCACCTAGCCTCTTTTTCCCTTGGGTTAGGCCAGCCCAAGGGTCATCTTTATTTTAATCCCCCCCCCCCGGTCCAGTGCTTGTCTAAGTGTTGGTCCGAAACAGAGTCACTTGCGGCGCCACCTCGGGGAAACTTGAGGGCTGGTTTTAGCTGTACGTAGTGTTCATCCGGTGTTGCCCTGAGAACGAGATATGTGCAGCTCCTATCAGGATGTCGGCGCATCGGGCGGTCTTGCTGGACTTGTTTTACCATTGTCGAGGATGTCTTGTAACCGGGATGCCGAGTCTGATCGGATTGTCTTGGGAGAAGGAATATCCTTCGTTGACCGTGAGAGCTTGTGATAGGCTAAGTTGGGACACCCCTGCAGGGTTTTGAACTTTCGAAAGCCGTGCCCGCGGTTATGGGCAGATGGGAATTTGTTAATGTCCGGTTGTAGAAAACTTGAAACTTAACTTAATTAAAATGCATGAACCGCGTGTGTAGCCGTGATGGTCTCTTTCCGGCGGAGTTCGGGAAGTGAGCACGGTGTTGGAGTAATGCTTGACGTAGGTTGTTCTAGGATCACTTCTTGATCATAGTTGTTCGACCATGCCTTTGCCTTCTCTTCTCGCTCTCATTTGCGTATGTTAGCCACCAAATATGCTAGTCACTTGCTGCAGCTCCACCTCATACCTGTTACCCTTCCTATAAGCTTAAATAGTCTTGATCGCGAGGGTGTGAGATTGCTGAGTCCCCGTGACTCACAGATACTTCCAAAACCAGCTTGCAGGTGCCGATGAGACCGTGCAGGTGACGCAACCGAGCTCAATGAGGAGCTTGTTGAAGATCTCGTTCATTGTGTTGTTTCGTTTCAGTTGATCAGTAGTGGAGCCCAATTGGGACGATCGGGGATCTGTGTAGCATTTGGGGTAGTCTTCTTTTATTTTTGGTTCCGTAGTTGGACCTTGATTGTATCTAGATGTTGTAATGTTTTATTCATGTATTGTGTGAAGTGCGATTAAGCCAACTATGTACCTTTCCCTTTATTGTATTACATGGGTTGTTTGCGAAGATTACCTCACTTGCGACATTGCTTTCAATGCGGTTATGCATCTAAGTCGTGCTTCGACACGTGGGAGATATAGACGCATCGAGGGCGTTACAAGTTGGTATCAGAGCCTTCCCCGACTTTAGGAGCCCCCTGCTTGATCAAATAGCTGCGTTTGTGAGTCTAGAAAAATGTTTTGAGTCTTTTAGATTATATATATCGGAGAGTTAGGATTCTTTTTACTCCTCAGTTCCTTCGTCGCTCTGGTGAGGCATCCTGGACGTAGAGTTTGACTCTTCTCTCTCAAAATTTCACTAAAACAAATTTAGGATCACGCCGGGTATCTTGGAATCGTTCCGATGGTTTTGTACAGAGAACATTGTTCTTGGTGCCTCTAACATTTTTAGGGGGGTTGTGGCAGTGTCCCGGGGAGTTGAGCTCCGAGGTGTTGTCGTCACAATTTTATCGTTGCAGTTCTGGAATACCTGAGTTTCGCCGACATCGAAAATCTCTTTTATGCAGTTGTTGGTGAGATAACCTCGACGCCACCCAGTACTGGGGCGGGAATTCGGGGGTATTGCCATAACTCGTACAATGGATGCTTTTCGAAGGTTGAGGTAAATGATTTCCGAAGGTTTCTTGGTTATATGTTGAAGGATGGATACTACTGGATGTAGGATTTGCTAGTTTTGGGTGATATATTATGCTTCCCCTGTATCCCCAACACCTGATTGCATAACCGGAAGAGTTTCGGGAGTTTATAAGTGGGAATTCATGTAGATCTTAGGATATCGTCCCAATAGATGTATGATATGAAATTGGGGTTCGACGTCTAGTGGTTCACCTATCCACGGTTGGTTTTACAGTGGTCTTGTTGTATCTTAAAGAGTCCTTGGCTATGCTGACTCGGGGATGCTTCGTATGTCATGTGAATTGCCTTATACATGATGGTGTTGTACGATCGAGCCCGTGTAGGCCCCACCACGAAAACTTCGAACGAAATCTCTATCATATGTTTTTTCCGGCTTATTCTGCAAGCCAATCCTTTGTTTTTGTTTGGAGTTGTGGTATTCGAGTTGCTTCGAAGTCAAGTGTTGATTCCATACCTTTCCTAAATGGTGTTCTCATGTTCCTATGTTAAATACTAATCCTTCTTGATCATCGAGATTGTCTTGTCAATTCTTTCCAACCGGTGTGATTTCTCTTCAAGTGGATCCGATCATTTCAACATCCGCAAGATCAACTCAAGTCTTCTCAATGATTGTTCATTTCATCTGTCCCCAAGTTGCCTTTGTTTTTCCCACCCTCCCTCCCTTTTTCTTCAAGGACTCAGAGTTCTTTATCACTATCCATTTTATTGGTGGAAGTCTCTCCATTCTTTCATGTTCTTACCCGGTGGTTCTCTTGAAGATGCTCTACTCGTTCATCATTCTCCATTCTTTTCTTCTCTGGTGGATCCAAATCAAGCTTTTGGTGTTGATCATATCCCTTTTCCTCGTTTCAAATACCATCTCATACCGGTGCACCTCATAATAATTCACTTCTCGCTATTCAATTGTTCCGGAGTGCTCAAGATATCTCGAAGATTCGTGTTTCCACTATGCTTTCTTTCAAGCTCTTTCGAGGATGTTATCTCTTTCAAGCCATTTAATTCAACCGGTGCAATCTCTTTTTTTAAATCTTTTCAACGGTGTTTATCTTGAGCGGGCCCTAACCCACAGGTCTTTTTCCAGGATCTTACCTGACTCTTCTAATTTTCCCGGAGATATCCTTAAAAATTCTTTTCGAAGTTTGACGTAAGAATGAATTGTCATCGGTAAAATGCCTTTCTCCAAGATCTTTCATTTATTTTCATCGTTGGCTCAACCTTTCCAATTTTCATTCCGGAGTGCCAAAAAATTCTCAGTGGTGGTTCTCATCATCATTCTCAACATTTGAATACCGAAGAAGAGTTTCTCTTTAATCTTGCTCCATTCTCTTCAAGATTCATGATGCTAGCTTTATGCCATCTTCTCATAATTGATCTCAATTCTGAGAATTCTTTTCACCCATCCGGAGCAATTCAAGATTCTTCTCAGTTTGATTCCCCAAAGGCCATCATTTCGGGTTCATTTCATTCTCAACTTTCACATCTCATTCTCCAAAACTAACCGGTGCATCATTCTAGTATATTCTCTAATCAGTTCATGATCTCTTCGTTCTCTTGTACTAAACTCTCTCATGTATCTCCGTTCATTTGCTAATTCTTACCGGTGATTCACCCCTTTACTTCGTTCATTTCCAATTCTACCGGTGGTTCGTTCAAGATTTCTCTTCCTTCTTTATCTTATCAATTCATTCTTTGTCTCAATTCTACCGGTGGTTCGTTGAAGATTTTCTCAAGTTTTGTGCTATATCTACCTTAATCCTTTTCAACGAGAATAAGTAGTATGTCAAATCCATTGTTTGTCATCAATCTAAATTGGTGAAGGATACGCATAACATAATTCTTATTCTTGCTTCATCCAAATGATGGATTCGTTCCTCCGGAGTTTGTTCACAATGACTAATTCTCGTTGTCAATTGTGCATCTTCTCTTTTTCCCGGAGTTCCAACCTCTTCCAATTATATCACCACGAAGATTCATCTAAATCATTACAAGGTTTCACCTTGTGTTTTCAACTTCTCTTTATTTTCGTTATCCTTTTGTTACCGGAGTTGGTCATGGAGGCTGCATGGTGGTTCGTCAAGGATCCTTTTTCACTCTTCTATTGTTCTTCAAGATATCTCTCGAAGCAATGATCCGTCAAGCTATACTTCAAGTATTCTTCATCTTGCGTTCCTAAGTACAATTCATTCTATCTTATCTTTTGAGATGGTGTTATGTCTTTCTTGACAATTTCCCTTCATGTTTCATGATTCAAAAGTTGTCAAGAATGAGATATTTTAAATCCACCAATCTCTTCATTGGAGTTATCTTGGGTTATATTTCACCTAAAGCCTTCCCTAAGGATTGTTGCTATCTATGGTGTTTATAAATGGCCCAAGTTCTTCTTTTATCCTACCGGTGAAATAGTTTCTCGTCTCCTTGGTCATACCAATCCAATTCTTTTTCCCGTGAGTGGCAGGTTGTCACCTCATAATTTGAGATGTATTCCATAAGACCATATCAAGCTTATCCTTTCGTTGTTGGATTTCCAACAACAACGTTCGACCCTTCTCCTAAGGATGCCTTTTCAAGCTCTTTTGTGGCAGAAGTTGGCATTTTCTTCTCCATTCTCCTATTTCAATTATCTATCTCCTATTCTTTCGTTCCGGAGGCAGTGTGTTGTGATTTCATCAAGTATCTTCTCTTCTTATCAAGTTCTTATTCAATCCTTCTTCTTCATTCGGAGTGCTGCCCGAATTTGTTCTCCCTTGTTCCTCTTTCCTAACGGAGTGCTTTCAACTTCGTTCATCACCGTTATATTCTTTTCTCGAAATGGCTTAACCTTTTCAAGGTTCTTTGGTCTCACTCGTCTGTCAAAGAAGCAACTTAGTTTTACCTTTTCTCTTTCTCTTCCGTTTTCCCTCCGGTGCCATCCTAGATCTCGGGACGAGATCCTCTCGTAGTGGTGGAGTGTTGTAACGCCCCAAGACCAGAGCTTCAGATGCCTTCCAAGGTTTCCGGGTTTCGTTGTGTGTCTTGTTTGGTTCTTTGCATCATGTCATCATGCCATCATGTCATTAATCATTGCATCTCAAATCAACTAAATAAATCGTATGGATCTTCGGTCCATTTAAATTGAGGGAATTCACATGGTGAGTTCTCTTTATAACATATCCTCCCGATATTAGGGAGCTATATTAAATATTCCATTTTCGGAATCACCCATGAACACACTTGTAAAATATTTCCCCATGCCTTCGTCCCATGCATCATCTCCTTCTCCTTTCCTTCTATTTCCTGTCTTTTGATAGTCCCATTTTCCCCTTCTCTATTAATGTCCATTCTTTTCCTATAAATTTTAGACCGTGCCAGGAACACCTCCTCCAATTTTCAGATCCTTTGGACTTGTTTTGGTTGGATTCAAAAATGGCTCAAGTTTGAATCTAATTCAAACTTGAATTATTTTTCTATCTCTAAAATATTGCCAAACCATTTTATTCTATTTGTGCAAAGTTCCGGCGCTCCAAGAATATTTTATTTTCTGAAATATTCTTTCCCTAACCCTCTCTTTATTTATTTTTTCTTCTCTCTATTTGTTTTTTAAAGAAAATCAGAGAGGAGTGAGAGAGAGCAGCAGGCCCATTCTCCTTCTAGGCCGACCGCGCCCTCCCCTTAGGCGCAGCCCCTCTATACTGGGCCGGCCTCTAAGGCCCAAGCCTGCTCTAACCCTAGCTGCCCCGATCCCCTCCACTCGATCCCCATCTCCCCTCTCGTTCTTGTCCACCGCCGCCACTCTCACCACGCACGCACAGAGGAGCGAAGCCCGACTCCCCATCTCCCTCGCAGCCCCGCTCGATCCCTCAGCCTCCCTCCTCCTTCGATCCAGATCCAGGCGACCCGTCGGCCTCCTCTGCCGTCGCGCCCCGACGTGCCAAGTCTCCATGGCCACGCCTCCTTCGCCGCCCGGACCAGTCGTCCTCAACCCCACCGAGCTCCATCGCACCCCCGCGCCCTCAAGTGTCTCGCACACCGCCTCCGTATATCTTCTCAGCCGTCCCGCTGCTGTTTTGCAGGAGCTCTGCCTCCCTAGCAAGAACAGCCACCACCGGAGTTGTTCTTCCTCCGTGCGCCATCGTTGAGTTGCCATGGTCTCGACCTCTTATGCCTCCTCCCTCCAGCGCCGCCTTGCTGCTCCCTCCCATGCACAAGCCCCTCCTCTGCCATGGCCTTCCTCCTCCTGTGTCTGCAGCGATGCAGTGCTGTTGCAGCTGCTCTTCCTGCGCGCCGCCTCCCTCGCTGAGCCCCGTGGCGTGGCCCTTCTACGGCAACTAGCGCCCCTCTCCACCACAGTTGCAACACCCGTAGCAAGACGACTACACCCCTGCGGCTTTCAGATGTATTATTTTGGCCTTTGCATATCACTATTGAACCGAGGAGACTAGCACCGCAAGGTCCAACGACAAACCCCGAAGATTTTTGAACGCGCCAAGTTCCTCTCGAAAGTACATCTACATGATGACCCGCCAAGTACCGTAGCCCCGAAGACCACAGATTCACCAAGTTCCCACAACGACAAGTGTGACCCTTCGGTTGCGCCAAGTTCGTCTACACAAAAACGGCAAGTACCACTCATGTCGGCAAGACCCGCAAGTCGGACCCCAAACGATCGACGTCTCATGGACCGTGTACAACTACCGTCGCCCTGAAGGCATTGGAGTCATCAAGTACCTCTCCAAACAAACGTGAACGACTACTGTCGCAAGAACGGGACCGGAAAGTCCGAAGACCACAAGTACCACGACACCGATGACATGAACGTCTACAGAAACTCGTGCAACAATAAACATGTACCACTATCATCGCCAAGATCGCGAGAACCTCTACCGTCGACCCTAGAGCGTGTGAGAACGACTACTTCCACTATCGCCGTCGCGAGAACGTCTACTTCCTCTACTTTGCACCGAACGAGTACTGTCCCGCTTGCATGCTTCGAAGGTATAACCTTGAGATGACATCCGTGAATGAATGCTTGTGATGTTTGAGGTGCTTGTGTTTGCACTGTGTCCAAATTGTCACTCGTTTCCTTGTCGCCAACTCGTGGGACACCCGGAATCCGGGAGCGCACCACCATCTTTTGCACGCATCCGCACACTTTTGCATCGGTATCTCAATCGAGTTACCGGAACCGTAATGTTGCCATGGCACCGTTTTCGTTATCATTGCCGTGGCACCCCTTTCCTTTCCACTACGGTGACAAATGCTTCATAATGCTCTTGTCAACTTTTAATAAAAATTGCATAAACTTGTTCATGTCATCCACATCATGATAACAATAATTAAAATGTTTAGTTTGTTGTTGCATTAAATTACTAAGGCATATGGGGATTTACCGGATTCGTTATTTGTTATATCCGACCCCATTTAAATTGTTTAGATGGTGTAGTTTTGTTATGTCTCACCTCTTGCCATGTTAACCAACATTAATATTGTTGAGTACCTAACCGGGAGTGAACTAAATAATTGGTGTGGTGTTCCGTCAATATGCAATTCGTTGCATATTGGGCTCCACTTAACTTGTAGTTTTGTTTGTGCACTTTGCCATGTCATGCCTATTTAAACCGGACATGCATCGTACTTGTTTGTGCATCGTGCCATGCTTATGTGATGATTGTTTACTATGTTGCCTGTTTCTTTCCGGGTTGCCTCTCTCGTTAGCTTCGGTTTCGTTCCAGAGTTGTGAGGATCCGTTCGGCGTCGTCCCTTTGTCTTCTTCATGGACTCGTTCTTCTTCCTTGCGGGATCTCAGGCAAGATGACCATACCCTCGAAATCACTTCTATCTTTGCTTGCTAGATGCTCGCTCTATTGCTATGCCTATGCTGTGATACCTACCACTTGCTTATCATGCCTCCCATATTTTTAAGCCAAGCCTCTAACCCACCTTGTCCTAGCAAACCGTTGTTTGGCTATGTTACCGCTTTGCTCAACCCTTCTTATAGCGTTGTTAGTTGCAGGTGAAGATTGGAGTTTGTTCCATGTTGGAACATGGATATTTTGTTGGGATATCACAATATCTCTTATTTAATTAATGCATCTATATACTTGGTAAATGGTGGAAGGCTCGGCCTTATGCCTGGTGTTTTGTTCCACTCTTGCCGCCCTAGTTTCCGTCATATTGGTGTTATGTTCCCGGATTTTATGTTCCTTACATGGTTGGGTTATAATAGGAACCCCTTGACAGTTCGCCTTGAATAAAACTCCTCCAGCAAGGCCCAACCTTGGTTTTACCATTCGCCACCTAGCCTCTTTTTCCCTTGGGTTAGGCCAGCCCAAGGGTCATCTTTATTTTAACCCCCCGGGCCAGTGCTTGTCTAAGTGTTGGTCCGAAACAGAGCCACTTGCGGCAACACCTCGGGGAAACTTGAGGGATGGTTTTAGTTGTACGTAGTGTTCATCCGGTGTTGCCCTGAGAACGAGATATGTGCAGCTCCTATCAGGATGTCGGCGCATCAGGCGGTCTTGCTGGACTTGTTTTACCATTGTCGAGGATGTCTTATAACCGGGATGTCGAGTCTGATCGGATTTTCTTGGGAGAAGGAATATCCTTCGTTGACCGTGAGAGCTTGTGATGGGCTAAGTTGGGACACCCCTGCAGGGTTTTGAACTTTCGAAAGCCGTGCCCACGGTTATGGGCAGATGGGAATTTTTTAATGTCTGGTTGTAGAAAACCTGAAACTTAACTTAATTAAAATGCATCAACCGCGTGTGTAGCCGTGATGGTCTCTTTCCGGCGGAGTCCGGGAAGTGAACACGGTGTTGGAGTTATGCTTGACGTAGGTTGTTCTAGGATCACTTCTTGATCATAGTTTCTCGACCGTGCTTTGCCTTCTCTTCTCGCTCTCATTTGCGTATGTTAGCCACCAAATATGCTAGTCGCTTGCTGCAGCTCCACCTCTTACCTTTTACCCTCCTATAAGCTTAAATAGTCTTGATCGCGAGGGGGGTGTGAGATTGCTGAGTCCCCGTGACTCACAGATACTTCCAAAAACCAGCTTGCAGGTGCGATTGAGACCGCAGGTGACACAACCAAGATCAAGGAGGAGCTCGATGAAGACCTTGTCCTTTGTGTTGTTTCGTTCTAGTTGATCAGTAGTGGAGCCCAGTTGGGGTCGATCGGGGATCTGTGTAGCTTTTGGGGTAGTCTTCTTTTATTTTGGTTCCGTAGTCGGACCTTGATTGTATCTGGTTGATGTAATTCTTTATTCATGTAATTGTGTGAAGTGGCGAGGGTAAGCCAACTATGTATCTTTCCCTTATGTATTACATGGATGTTGTGAAGATTAACCTCACTTGTGACATGCTTTCAATGCGTTATGCCTCTAAGTCCGTGCTTCGACACGTGGGAGATATAACCGCACCGAGGGTGTTACAACATCTTGTCCCCTGCCTCCTGTTACCATCGATCCTAGACGCACAGTTTGGGACCCCCTACCCGAGATCCGCCGGTTTTGACACCGACAGTCATGTCTACATATTTCTCGAACCCGTAGGGTCCGCACGCTTAACGTTCGGTGACGATCGGTATTATGAGTTTATGTGTTTTGATGTAACAAAGGTAGTTCGGAGTCCCGGATATGATCACGTACATGACGAGGAGTCTCGAAATGATCGAGACATAAAGATTGATATATTGGACGGCTATATTCGGACACCGAAAGTGTTCCGGGTGATTTCGGAAAAAATTGGAGTGCCGGAGGGTTACCGGACCCCCCCCCCCGGAACTAATGGGCCACATGGGCCTTAGTGGAGAGAGATAGAGGGCCGGCCAGGGCAGGCCGCGCGCCCCTCCCCCTCTAGTCCGAATTGGACTAGGCAGGCCGCGCGCCCCCTCCCCCTCTAGTCCGAATTGGACTAGGGAAGGGGGGCGGCGCCCCCCCTTCCTTCTCCCTTCTCCTCCTTCCTTTCCCCCTCCTAGTAGGACTGGGCAAGGGGGGTCCTACTCCTACTAGGAGGAGGACTCCTCCTCTCAGGCGCGCCACAAGGGGCGGCCTCCCCCTTGCTCCTTTATATACGGGGGCAGGGGGCATCCTAGGACACACAAGTTGATCATTGATCTGTTAGCCGTGTGCGGTGCCCCCCTCCACCATAATCCACCTCGGTCATATCGTCGTAGTGCTTAGGCAAAGCCCTACGCCGATAGCTTCATCATCACCGTCATCACGCCGTCGTGCTGATGAAGCTCTCCCTCGACACTCAGCTGGATCGAGAGTTTGTGGGATGTCACCGAGCCGAACGTGTGCAGATCACGGAGGTGCCGTACTTTCGGTACTAGGATCGGTCGGATCGTGAAGACGTACGACTACATCAACCGCGTTGTCATAACGCTTCCGCTTATGGTCTACGAGGGTACGTGGACAACACTATTCCCCTCTCGTTGCTATGCATCACCATGATAGATCTTGCGTGTGCATAGGATTTTTTTTAAATTACTGCGTTTCCCAACATTTGCTTCCACGAGAGGCACGGTTGTGATTTCGTGAGAGGCACGGGTGTGCCTCTTTTGGAAAGGGAAAAAACCCGTGCTCCTGGTTCGGTTTTTTCGTCCGGTTTTTTCATGAAAAAAAAGTTTAACAAAACCTATCAACGTGGGATCTAATTTTGAAGATCTCGACGCGAAGAATCCAACGGTGAAAGCGGTTTGAGATTTGGACGCACGGTTTGAGAGATAAAACGTTTTGAATATACGGATCTACGAAAAAAGGGAAAACTCCCAGGTTGCGACAAGTGGCGCACTACATGTGCGCCACTTGTCGCAATCTGGAGAGTTCGAGTGATCTTTGCAACCAGTACTCCTCAACTAGTGATTTCGAGCAAATCCTATTTGACGCCCGCAGGCGTCAAAAGGAGGAGCCTTCGCTGAAGCAAGTCGCCACTTGGGCCTGCCCACGTACGTATTTCATTCGCTGCCATTTTCCTTCTTTGTTGCGTGTTTTTTTCGTTTTTCTTCTATGGTTTTTTGCTTCCAGTTTTTTCATTGTCTTGGCCGTTTTTCAGTTGTTTTGTTCCGTTTTTTATTTTTCTGTTTTGATTCCTTTTTGTCCTTTCATTTTCTTTCTTTTATGTTTCCTTTTTTATTTCTGTTTTTGTTCTTCTTCTCATTATTGTGTATTTCTATAAAAAGTTCACCGTGTGTCACAGAAATCTTCAATATAAGAAAATGCTCATCGTATATTATGACATAGTTCACCTTGCACTGTAAAATTGTTCATTGTGTATTACAAAAGTGTTCATTGCATACTATTAAATTGGTCAACGTATATTAGAAAATGTTCATTATGTATTACAAAAATGTTCATTGTATATTATTAAATTGTTCAACATATATTAGATAATGTTCATTGTGTATTATAAAAATGTTCATGGTATATTATGAAATTTTTAAACGTATTTTTAGAAATTGTTCATTGTGTATTTAAGTTTTGTTCATCATATATTAAAAAATTGTTTAATATATACCCATAAAATGTCCATTTTAGTATTTTAAATTTGTTCAGTATTTTGTTTTACAAAAACGTTCACTGTATTTTAAAATTTGTTCAACGTATATTATAAAAATGTTGAACGTTTTTTTCTAAAGGATTTGCCCCTGTACGTTCTACTTTAAGACTGGCGCTACATGTAAAATATTCAATGTAGCTAGCTCGGCTGGTTAGCCTCACTAGATTTGAGCAAGAGGTCGTCGGTTTGATCCCACGCATGCGCTTCTTCTTTTTTCGGTTTTTCGTCACAGCGAGATGATTGGGCCAGCCCGTGTGCGCGACACTTCAGCGAAGTTGCAACGATCGGACGCACACGGGCGGCATATAGGAGCTCCCCTCCTATACGACGCACTCTGCGTCCAACGGGCGCGCGCCGCACAGGGATAGCCTCCCAACTGGGCCGGCCCGTTATCACGCTGGAAACTGTCCAAAAATCAAAATATCGAGTGAGTATCGAACCTGCACCTCAGGCTGGTAAGCGCTCGTCCCTAGCAACAACCTGACGACCTACACTTTTTTTTGCATGAAAACTTCCGTCCTATTTATCTTCAATCATGGCAGTATAACGGATATCAAAAACAAAAATTACATCACTGACCACTTACGAAACACAGGTTATAAAAGTGATCAACGGAGACCAGTTGACTGTAGAACCGGTCTATTTCCCATGTTCCTTTTTCTTTCTTTTTTTGATTATTTCTTTTTTTCTTTTTTCTTTTTCCAGTTTATTATGCTTTTTAAAACAAATGTTACCATTAAAAAAATTATTGTCAATTTTCAACTTCATTCATAAGTCAAAACATATTCAGATTTTCATAAAATTATACAGCAATTTTTGAAAAAATGTTCATGTATTTTAAATATTGTCAGAATCTCAAAATTGAAGAATTTTCTGGAAAATCACGAATAAAATTTTAAAACAATATTTTGTGGACTTTCGAACATTTTTGCCAATGATGAACAAAATTTGGAACCACAAAAAATAAATTTCCCCCACATTTTTTATTTTGTGAACAGGAACATTTTTTAAATTTTGAAAGTGCGAAAATTATTGGAAACTCTCTGAACATTTTTTGAATTTATGTACAAATTTTGAAAAAACAGAACATTTTTTCTAAATTGTCAAAAAAATTCATAAGAATGCGTGAAGAAAACTTTGGATGGTGAACATTTTTCAAAATACCTGATCATTTTTTACATTTGTAAATAAATTTTGTAGATTGGAACAATTTTTTAATTGTGAAAAATAGAAACCACGAATATTTTGTGAAATTCCAATATTTTTGAATTTTGCAAACAAATTCTAAAAATGAGAACATATTTTAAAAATCCGAAGAAAAATTGAAATTTACATTCAAGTTTGAAAAGAAATGGAATTGAAAAATAAAAAATGAAATAGAAAAGAAAAAGAAAAAAGGAAAGAAAAACCAATAAAGAAGTAAAACGGAAAAAACTGGTTTAAGAACCTTCTAGAAGGTTCCCAAAACCTTGAAGGTTCCTAAAACTGAGAGTGACTGGCTTTTAAAATGGGACGGCCCGGATCGAATCGCTAGCTGCGTAGCATCGACTAGAATTTCGTGCCCCTGTGCGTCGCGTCGACAATTCGACGCAATGGCAAATAGGGAATTCCGCATGCGGAAGCTCCTGTACCCCGCTTTCAGCGCCCGAAAAGTGAGATGGCACTCACGCGTGCCCAAGCAGGCCTTGACCCAACAACCCGAGGTCCCGGCCTTCTCGGTTGATATATTTGACTGGCTGACCGTTGACTTTTCAAGGAAAACACATATTTTTGAAAAAAGTTCAGAAAATCTGGAAAAGTTTGCGAATTCAATTTTTTTTTGTGAAAGTGAAAAAAGATACCATTTTTTCTAAAAGTTTTTGGGTTTGAAAAATTCATGAATTTTAAAAAGTTTGTTGATTTGATTTTTTTTCAAAAATTCGAGAAACGTTCAGGAATCTAAAAAAATCTTCATGATTGTTTTTAAAAATCACATATTTTGAAATTGTTCTTTTTAGGGGGATTTTAAAATTGTTCATGAAATTGAAAGAAGTTTATGAAGTCCAAATGTTCTGTCCGGCCCATCTGGTCAGGTTTGCATCAATGTACCTCGAACGACCCGGCATCCCTAATATTCCCCCAATCCGTGCGTTTCTCAAAAAAAAAAAACCTAATCCGTGACCGTGACAGTTGCAGGCCTTCGTCTTCCTCGCCACGCCGTTCGCGCGCCTTCCGGTCGTTCCATTCCCACGCCTCCTCCTCCAACTCACCGGCGCCCGTCTCCTCTTGCTCGTTCCGCTACTCCCCGTGGGCGCCAGGTGCATGGTGCTTGCTTCTTCTACCCCCGGTGGCTGGTGGCGCCCTCTGGCAGCTGTCGGGGCCCTCGTCTGCACCGCGCGCTGATGGTGTTCGATGGAATGCCCCCCCGCCGGTGGGCTGACCTATCGGTAAGCACAGACGGAGGCGAACTTTTGATTCCTGGCATTATTGTGCTCCGTGTTCTGTGCGTGTGGTGGTCGTGTGCTTACTGAAGTCCTCACAGTGCCTGTCTGCTTGTTACATGATACTGATGCAGATGCAGATGCTGCACTAGTGGCATGTATGTGTAGCGCCTTCGCTGTAGTTGCTCACGGTCCTATGTTATAGGTCACGTGCAATAAGGATTTCTACTGAGTTGCAGCTTAGGGTCAAGCTGGTGGGAGGGGTGTAGTGCATCAATGGTGCATCAATAGTTATTAAAGCAGGGTTGTTCACTTAAAGCAGGGTTGTTCACAATAAGGTGTAGCATATTGTGATTGCTCGATTAGTAGTGAAATGTTTTTCTGTTTGCCTATGTCCTGTGCTCATTTAGTACAAATATCTTGCTGTTAGATCCTTACCCTAGCACTGCGTCTTCAGCTTTAGCAGCCGAGGGAGTGACGGCGGCAGCCTCTGAAAAACCACCGCGTTGCGATGTTTCCAGAGTTGCCAACAGCAGAGGAGAAAGAAAGTCGAGCTCGAGGCAGCGGGCATCCAACTCGGAGGGCGCAGCTGATGTAGGAGCTGGACGGAGTCAACCTCAGGGGCCAGCCCAACTGCAGCCCAGAACCGGCGGGCAAACGGGCAGCCAAAAATGAGGTGGTCTGCCGTTTCCAGCGCGGCGGGGCAGATGGGGCAGCCAGCAGCATCCGAAGCGACAATATGTTTCCTCAGGAGATCATCCCGCGTGTGGATCCTAGCCTGCACCAGGAGCCAGGCGAAGAAGCGGACCCGACGAACGGCACGAGCACGCCACCGAAGTGGCACAGCCGTTAGACTCTGGCGGAGGAGAGCCCCTCGCCCTTGGCGCAGCCCTGACGAAGATGGCGAACGTCAGAGCCGGTCGTGAGGGTAACATCCCGGATGGCGTGGAGAAGCAGGACTTGTTCCCGCGCCCCAGCATGGTTCAGGCGGGGGACTAGCCCGGCGTCGAGCCCGGACTATAGGACGTGGGCAACCGAGGCCGCTGGCAAGGTGGAGTGGGAGAAGAGGGAGCCAAATTGCCCGCAAAGGGGGCCGCCCGGCAACCACGAGTCCAGCCAGAAGGCAGTGGTTCGGCCGTCGCCGATGGAGACGCATGAGATTGCCCTGGAGACTGGCATCAACTTGGCCAGCGAGGATCAGTGTGGACCAGGGAGCGTAGCAGCCGTCGTAGGAGTGAGCAGGGCATGCCCGAGCTCAGTCCAAACCCAACGCGCCCATGGCACATCTTGGCCCGAGTGCAGGCGATGCAGGAGTTTCAATAGGAGGCATCTGTTCTGGACGGGAAGGGCGCGGACCCCCAGCCCGCCCTCATCCTTGGGGCGAACCACGCGGTCCCAGGCAACGAGGCATTGTGCACCCGAAGCCTTGTCCGTAGCAGCCCAAAGGAATGAGCGGTGCAGCGCGTCAATCGCCTGCAGCACCGAGGGGGGGACCTCCATCGCAGCCATAGCGTAGGTGGGGAGCGCATCAAGCACGACATTGAGCAGCACTAGGCACTCACCGAAGGAGAGGATCTGCGCACGCCACCCTGAGAGGTAGCGTTCGGCCTTCGCAATGAGGGGGAGGAAGTCATCCATGGAGAGTCTCCTGTTGGAGAGCGGGAGGCCGAGGTCTTCAGGCATCGAACCGCATCCCACTCCGCACGCAAGATGATGATTGTGTCATCAACGTACTGGAGGACAGGCGGAAATGCACCATCGATCAGGGGGTGGTGCATCCGCCCGTCCAGCTTGATCATCCGTTGAAGCACGTCGGCCACTAACAAGAAAAGGTAGGGGGAGATAGGGCCCCCCTGTCGCAACCCTTTCTTGCAGCGGATCCACCTCCTTGGGATGCCATTGAGGACGACAGCAGACATGGAGGAGCGGAAGATAGCGTCCATCCAGTCACACCAAAGCGACGGGAAGCCGCGGACCTCCATGATACGACACAAGCTCCCCCAGTCAATGGAGTCGAAAGCCTTTGCGAAGTCCAGCTTCAGAACTAGGGAGGGGGCACAGCGCGTCTCACAGCACTGGACAATCTCCGCCGCATAGACGAAGTTCTTGGAGATGCTCCTCCCATGGATGAACCCAGATTGGTCCATGTCGATCGCATCGAGATCTGAAGCTGAAGGCGCATGCTGAGAGCCTTGCACGCGATCTTGATATCACAATTTTGGAGCGAAATGGGGCGGAAGCCCCCGGTGCAAGTACCCCCTCCGCCTTGGGTAGAAGGACGATGTGCGCGTGGTTGATGCAGGAGAGGTCAGCCGAGTTGGTGTAGATGCAGTTCATCAGACGCTGAACCGCGCCCGAGACCAGCGGCCAGGCCGCCTGGTAGAACGCCGGCCCCAGGCCGTCGGGGCCCAGCGCGCTATTAGGGTTGAGCCCCCGGACTGCCGTAGTAAGCTCGGCCAGCTCGAAGGGGGCAGTCAGGCGGCCGCCGTCCACGGAGGTTGTCCCCGCGTAGAGTGCCTCGAGGTCGAAGCGCCACATCGGTTCCCTGGCCCTGCCCAGGAGGTTGACGTAGAAGGCATGCAGGGCCTCGGCCTTGGCCGCGTGGTTGATGACGACGGTGCCCACAACGTCCAACGCTTTGATTCGGTTGGCCCGAAAACGCTAGGTCGCATGAGCATGGAAGAAGCGGGTGTTCTCGTCCTCCTCGGCCACCCGGCGGAACTTCCCACGCCGCCGCCAGAAAGCCGCCTGTTGGCGAACCGAGAAAGCCAGCGCAAGCTAGGCATCGCGACGCAAGGCCGTCTCCTCTGCAGAGAGCATACGATACTCCTCGAAAAAGTCAAACAACTCAACCACAAATCAACAATTGTTATCATGTCGGGGGACAAACCGGTGATTAGCTTTCCAGACCTTTGCAGCGTGACGGAAGGACTTGACCCTCGCAGCGATGCCTTTTGCCCCGCCCATGGAACCGACCGGGATGTCCCAGGAGGGGGAGGTGGAAGGGAGGAACATGGGGTCCAGGAGCCATTTGTTCTCGAAACGGAAGAGGCAGGAGACGGGGATGCGCGAGGACGCGGTGACCATGAGGGGGAAGTGGTCGGAGGTGACACGGGGGCGAGAAGCGAGGGAGGAGTTAGGCAGCGTGGCGTCCCAATCGGAGTTAAAAAAGGCACGGTTGAGACACGCAAGAGTGGGCGCGGTCCGGCAGTTAGCCCAGGTGAAGAGGCGGTCCGAGAGTGGAAGCTCGATAAGAGAAAGGTCATCGACAAGGGCCTTAAAATGCGACGCAAGAGATGCGGAGAAGTTGTTGTTGTACTCCTCGAGGTAGCGAATAAGGTTGATGTCCCCCAGCGCCAACCAGGGCCCCGTTATCGACCCAGAGAGGGTCATCATCTCATCAACGAAATCCTGCATGAAAGAGTGATCGGAGGGCGCGTACACACTAGTGACCGAAAGAACCAGGTCCGAGGAGGTCGATGAGAGATCAGTGGTGAGGGCGTAGCAGCCAGCGACGCACGAGGTCAGGGTGAAAGCATTCGGATCCCAAGCCGTGACAAGGCCCCCACGAGAGCCGTCTGCGTCTAACCGCTCAAGCGCCGAAAGGCGGGTGGGAAGGAACGAGCGTTCCTTGCCGAGGGAGAGGGAGGCGAGCTTAGTTTCTTGGATGCAGGCCACAGAGGGGTCAACGTCGACAATAGCCTGCCGAACCAGCGGGCATTTGTCAACATCGCCGAGGCCTTAGACATTCCAAGACAGGAAGGAAACATTGCTAAAGGTGTTACTATCCATGACAATCAGGGGCACCAGGATATAACACGCGACAAGACACAAGGAGATTAGTCATAAGGTTACACATCCAGAGGTACAGGGGATACGAGGAGGGAATGACGGAGACACTAGCACAGGGACAAACAATGGGGGGGGGGGGAAGAGCGGGCACTGCCTGATGCCTAAATGTGTGCAACACGGGCGAGCAGGGAGGCAAGTGATTGGCGGCCGCACTAATCATGCACACATGTAGACACCGAAGCAGGAGGGATGGCCGCCGCGGACCGGAGTTCGGACACAGAGTTCATTCCCATGGGCTTGAGGACAGCTGAGATGACTTTGCGCTTGAGCACCTTTGCCCGAAACTTGGGAGAGCAGCCCTTGAGGGATTCTTTAAGCTCCTTTTGCTTGATAGCCTTTTCAGTCATGGAGATGTATTGTGCCGGCTCTTTCAGAGCGTGGCGCACAGGAGCCACAGGAGGCGGGGGCGAGGGAGCCATACCCTCCGTGCATGGCCCATGCAGAGGGAGGGCGGGGCTAGCGACGTCCAGCACCAGGCTCCCAGGCCCACCCACATGGTCGTCGGGTAGCTCAGTGATGACCACCGAAGACCTCGACGGAGAGGCGACCGTCCTGAAGGAGACGACGAGGCAGTCACGAGCGGGAGAGGCTGGGAGGGGCGGCGCACCATGCAGCCGAAGGAGAGAGTCCAGCAGGTGGCCACCACCTCCCCCAGCCCTGCGCGGCGGTGGCTGTTGCTGCGGAGGAGCAGGCGCAGCCCTTCCCAGAGGGAAGCCATGCAGGCGGGGGTGAGGAGGCCCGTTATGAGCAAACGACGGAGGAGGATGTGGGCCGAAGAACGGGATGTAGGAGTCCGCCTGAGGCCACACGGCGAGCGTGCGCACGGTGATGACACGCGAGCCCCAAATGCCGCCGTGCGGCCATACGTCACAAGGAACTGCCCGGGCGTGTTCGATGAGGAGGACAACACGGACCGCGGAGAGGTCATATCCGGCGAGCACCCGGTGGTCAATCTCGACTAGGTCCCCGAAGCTGGAGAAAGCCCTAGTGATGCCGACGGGGTTGAAGTGTTCGGCGGGGAAGCGAGTGGCGGAGATGAAAGCCAGGGTGCCAGCCCTAGGAGGAACCCTGTCAGCCTCCTCCTCTCGAATGAAGGAGATGTGGGCGCCCTCGAACAGCGGGTCGTCGAGGGCGACACATGCCTCCCTGTCCTCATGAGAGTTGAACCGCAAGTACATCGCACCAATGGAGGAGCCGATGGTGTCGAAGAACAGCTGCGGGGCGACACTCGGCAGGGCATCACGGACAGCCGCAGTTGGGGAGGGGAAGGCTCCCGGGGGGTCGATGTAGACCACCGCCAGCCGCCGCGCAGCATCGAGGTCTCCCGTGGGCATGAAGACCTCGAGGAAGTGCGGCCGGTCGGATTCCGCCACAAGAGACGACGCGCTGGCAGTGCCGGAGCTCACCTTCGAGCCCGAAGAGGCGGGACGAACGAGGCTGCCGTCGCTGTCAAAAGCAGGGGCCACCCCCGAGCGAGCTGAGCCCTCCGAGTCGGAGGCAGAATGGACCGAGGCTTCACGCCGGAGCAGGCCTAAGTTGAGGAGCACTGGCGAGAGGGGGGGGGGGGAGCGGCGCCCGTTGACGGTGAGGCAGGGAGGGAGGCCGCTGAGCTGGGGCGAGGTGGCGATGGAGCGAAAGCGGGGCGGGGAGGATGGCGTGGAGGAAGGGGGGCCCGCCTACGTAGCACAGGGCGCGTTCGGAGAGGCTCGGGCAGAGCACTCCCCGCGAGAGCGCGGGAGGGGGAAAAGCAGGGCGAGGCGTCAACGGGCAGAGGAGGGGTAGGCAGGGCGGAGGGGGAGGGGGCGGCGGCGACCGCGACCGAAGGGCGTGCCATGCACCGGTGCGCGCGGTGGTCGGAGCCGTTGCACTTGCGGCAACAAGCAGGGTCGCGGCAGTCAATGACCTGGTGTTTAGGGGAGAGGCGGCGAAAGCACCCAGAGAGGGAGCGCAGGGGCATGGTGGAGTACAAGGCAATGGGAGGCGGCATGGGGAGGCTCGACAGGGGCAGGTACGGGAGCATTGAGTGCCGGCGAGGCTGGGGCTAGCCCGGCGACAAGATAGGGTAGGCCGTGCGTGCCCGCGGTACCCAGGCCGGTGGCCGCGTTCTCGAGGGATGGGGAGCGAGCGGAGCGCATGGACAGAAAGTGGCCTCCGCATCATGGCTGATGGGAGGGGGGTAAGCTGGGGCAGCGGGCGCGGAGGGGGGAGGGGGAAGTGAGCTGGGGAAGCAGCGGGCGGGATGAGGGAGCAGCCCCGCGCAGTTAGTGCGGTCAGGAGGTTGGAGGCTGGCGGGCGTGAGCGCCCGCGCATTGGCTGCAGCCGTACTGACGTGGCAATGATCCGAGCCGGGTAACGCCCCTGAGCGCAGCGGCAGCCGCGGAGGCCTCCGAAGGGAGAGGTGTGCCGGAGCTTGATGAGGGTAAGCTGCCGGATGCCCACCGCCACGAGAAACGGGCCACGATGGGGCTGGCAAGGCGCGCAAGGAAGACAGCAGGGGAGGTGGTCACCGCGATTACCTTGGGGGGGCGCAGAAGAAGTAGTTGATGATGCGGCGGACTAGGGGAGGGAGAAAACACGGTGAAGAAACCCGGGCGGGGGGGGGGGGGGGGGGGTGAACCAAAGGTAACCAGGTTCGCGGCAGGAGGGGAATTCGCCAGGATCGAACGACGGCCCGGAATGGAACTGCCGGAGAACACGGGACCGGAAGGCCTAACCTGGGCGGTGGACGGGGGCGGGAACGGTAGGGCGGACATCGCTGCTGCGGGCGGTCTCAACGTTGCCGCTGGTCGGGAGAGGAGGCGGCTCACCGGGGTCCTCCGAGGGGTGGCCGCTACAGCCTGGAGTGGTCGCAGTGCAGGTGGTGGTGGGTAGCGGGGCCGCAGAGGAGCTACAGGCCTTGTCGCCATGGGCGTCGCGAGAGCTCATTCACCCCACTTCCTCCTTAGATCCTTATTTCAAATGGAACACAACCCTGATGCTGAAAATTTGAAAGGAACCCTGGCTTTAAGTTAGCTCTCAATTTCTACTACCACCAGAGTACTGTCGTTAACTTCCTAGGGCCAGTACTGTACCACCTCCCGCACACATTCGAATGTTTGAGAAGCAAGAAGCTCACTTGGCGCTAATTCCTGGTTCTTCTTGTCATTTGAATCAAATATTTTTATTTTTAGACGTATTAGCATGTGCTTTAGCAGAACCCATCACATTTCCTTATGCCCTTGCCATGAAAATTTATATACTTTAACCTGCCTGGATTTTATCAGGATCATATCTGCTTTCTTAAGATGCATCAAAGCGCGATGATGATCATATAGTTGTGACTGATTTGCTTATCTTCCAGAGATTCTAATATCAGGAATTTGTAAAGGTGGACTAATTAGAGAAGTTTCCATGCCATCCTGCAGAAAAGTGATGTGCTCTTGACGGCATCTAAACATATTTCAGATTAGTTATCCCTTTCTGCGAGTCATCAGAAAGCAGTGCAAATTTGGTTGGCGAAGTTCTCCTTTTCAGTCATAATCTGGATGTATCAGTAGCTGATTTCCATGGACGGGCATTCCGTTTAAGTACCCTGCCATAAATCAGAACAGGAAATGTCCAAGTTAGTATGGTCTGGAATGTGTCTTGCTACTCGTTTTTTTTTTGTAATATGCGCAACCATAACAATTCCCTAAAGGATAAAAGGCATGGTAGGATTGACAGAAATTTTGATTGACATGTTTGTGGTGCTCCATGAGCATCTGCAACTATGTGCAAAGCGGAGGTCCCTCCTGGTTGGGAAAAGCTGCCATGGGCTAGCCATTCATTTTGGTCTGGTAACAGATACTCTAACATGCAATATTCTAATCAACTTGTACACGAAATGTGGTCGGAATGATTGTGCTCGTCATGTTTTTGATGGAATGCTTGCCAGAAGCATAGTCTCATGGAATACCATGATTGCTGGATATACTCAGAGTGGAGAGGATGTACAAGCTCTGAAGCTTTTTCAAAGGATGCACCGAGAAGGGAGACAACTGACTGAATTTACTTTATCCAGCACAATCTGTGCATGCGCTGCAAAATATGCTATCAATGAATGCAAACAATTACACACTATTGCATTCAAGCTTGCATTGGACTCAAACAGCTTTGTTGGGACAGCAATTCTAGATGTTTATGCAAAATGTAATATGATTAAGGATGCCTGCTGGGTTTTTGAGAAGATGCCTGATAAAACTTTAGTTACATGGAGTTCATTGTTCGCAGGATATGTGCAGAATGGTCTTCACGAAGAAGCATTATGTTTATTTCGGAATGCCCAAAGGGAAGGAGTAAAATTGACGGAATTCACTCTTTCTGCTATCATTAGCGCATGTGCAAGCTTAGCATTGAAAATTGAAGGGACACAACTGCATGCAGTTATTGTGAAATGTGGTTTTCATGGGAACTTCTTTGTGGCAGCATCTCTTGTGGATGTGTATGCAAGGTGTGGCCAGATTGAAAAATCTTATGCACTGTTTGCTTATATGGAACAGAAGAATGTGGTCATATGGAATGCAATGATTGCTGGTTTTTCGAGGCATGCCCATTCTTGGGAAGCTATGATCCTCTTTGAGAAAATGCACCAGTTACGTATTTTTCCAAACGAAGTTACCTATCTCTCCATGTTGTCACTGTGCAGTCATGCAGGTTTAGTTGAAGAGGGTCGTCACTACTTTAACCTGCTAATATCTGATCGGACTGTTGAACCTAATGTCCTTCACTATTCTTGTATGGTTGATGTTCTGGGTCGATCTGGGAAGACTGATGAGGCCTGGGAATTGCTTCACAAAATGCCATTTGAGCCAACTGCTTCTATGTGGGGATCTTTGCTTGGGTCATGCAGAAACTACAATAATAGTGACTTAGCCAGAATAGCTGCCGAACAGCTTTTCCAACTTGAGCCTGACAATGGAGGGAACCATGTTTTGCTCTCAAATGTATATGCTGCCAGCGGGAACTGGGAGAATGTTCTGATGGCAAGGAAATATTTGAAGGATAGTGGTGCAAAGAAAGAAATGGGCAGGAGTTGGATTGAAGCAAAGGGCAAAATCCATGTCTTTGTTGTTGGAGAGAGAAAGCACCCAGCAATCACTGATATCTACAATAAGCTGGAGGAAATTTATCACGATATGAAAAAAATTGCTCACATAACCAAAATAGAATGTGATCTGCATGATGTTCATGACGACCAAAAAGAGGATCTGCTTAAACATCACAGTGAGAAGTTAGCACTTGCTTTTGGGTTAATCAGCTTACCTCCTAATATACCAATTATAATACACAAGAACCTTAGGATATGCGGGGACTGTCATTCATTCATGAAGGTTGCAGCCCATATTACCAAACATCTTTTCATTGTCAGAGATACCAATAGATTTCACCATTTTAAGGATGGCTCATGTTCTTGCGGGGACTTTTGGTGATGTAAGGCTGAATTGGAGAATGGTAGTCATCTACCAGTGGTACTCTATTCATGTAGCAAATTATTGCCTGTCAGTAGTGGCACTGCAACACTAAATGTCTTTGTCAGGACTGATCTTGATAGTTTTGCCATTCAAGTCAATAATGTCATGCTGCTGGCTCCATTGAATGTAATATCAACACTATCGTCTGATCTGTGCATAAGAAATGGAAGTGGATGCAAGCCCTTCGTTAATTGAATAGACTGCGTCACCAACAAAGCTGTATCTTGTACATGACGAGCTACATATTTTTCCGTGGTCCAACAAAGATATACATAGGAAGTGGATGCAAGATTTGTTCTTACAGAAATAGATATGGGATTCTTCTCACCTCAACACTTGCTTGATTCAGTGCGTGAAGAAGTCTGCTATGCCACTTACTTGGTACTACCAGTGTAATTATTGAGAACTGTACCAGCTGATGCACATTGTGGTTCCAGCTCCGAGTCCTTATGATCGAATCTTTCTTGTCACGCTTTCCACTCCAACAGTGATGAACCCTGGAAAGTGGTATATCTTGGTCTCCTTCCCCTAGCACTACTCCTGACATATTCAATTTCTGGAACAGTTCATTCCCTATACTGTATTTATATATCTTGCATTTGAACATAATTTGTACTAGCAATTCGTGGCTACAAAAAATGAGTAAAACCTACCACTGCAGGTTTCAAATCCAATTATTCATATTTGTTTCAATTCACCATAGCAAATGTTCTGTTATAGCTTTAATATTGAAAACTAAGTTTCCCTGGAGCTTTGCTCATATGCTAGGACAACTATACTTTTTTGTGAGCTTTCAGTTCACAAGTTATAATAATCTGCCATTCTAGGGTTTGCTCCAGCATGACAAGGAGGAAAGCAGTTGATATTTTTGAAATAACACCAACACACTGGTTCCCATTTTATTACCAAATAACCCGAGGTTTCTTCTGTGCAGCACTAGATAAAACTTGTTGTCTGATACTTCCTCTACTTCTGACAAATCTTGTCACTTCCGTTTCTGTTAACCATATCGTCTTACTGTCACATCCTCCTGGTCATGCTGGAGTCTGTTTTTGATGCATTTCCTCCAGAATTGGCGATGCCGACCTGTTTGCAGCTTTGGTTGGAGTTGCTCTTAGTTAGTCTAGAATGTTGCTACTTTGAGGCATACCCCATCAATAATATGTACATCTTTTCATCTCCTTGTACTACGGTATAACATAGCAAAGTATCAATAATTCAATACAGTGAAGATGTCTGTCCTTGTTGTCGAAAATAAGATGCATGTCCTTGTCATTTGTCATCCTTACGACTTACTACTTAGTAGATGTGCATGTTTTTTGCATCGTGATACAACCAGGCAGCTCTGGTTCCTGCAGAGTCCCCACTGGTCCACCATCTGCGCATGTTACAACTGTTTCTCAAGGAAAGTACTGTGTGTGTACAAAAGCTGGCGTCTAGAACCACTAGCAGGGCCCATGGAAAAGGAAACAAGACATATGATAGTGGACCATTCATCAGGTTAGCCATTCTTTGTGGACCATGCATCATGAACTTTGGACCAAGCATCATGAACTTCAGAAGGCAGCAGCTTCTTGAAGGAAAGAGATCTTGTGCCTGATGCCTGATGGGTATACCATAGCATTCTGTACGTCCAGTTTGAGTTGGCCCCTAACACGCCAATTTTCTGGGTCAAGCCTTTGGTAGTCCTGTAGTCCATTATACAAGGGCGTATGTTATGCGTCCTCATCTCATATGGTTGTCTAATCTGCTGGTGGTTTCCATTCCTCGCCTGCAAATTTACAGTCATTGGGTTGTCGTATTCTTGGTTATGGCTGTTTTGTCTCAGGCTCTTGGGAACCAACATTTGTCTTACCAAAATAACTTTGATTAGAATTGCCCATGCTTACAAGTTTTTTTACGCTGTTTGATTTCTAAACTGGACAGCCAATTTGTGGACCTAGATTTTGGTACTGCCAAAATTTGACTTGGTTTCAGTGCTCTGTTTGGGCACAAACCAAACAGGCCAAACCTTCCTACACCGAAATGAAACTTGAGCTTTAGGCCCTACTTGGAATGGTGGTATTTTGCGTGTGGGCATCAATAGGCCCTTAGCTGTACAATTTTACGTGGGTAATGTGATTAGTTTTTACTTAGCGGTTACTTCCTTTTATAGTTCTTTTCTTTTCCATTAAAAGACAACCTCTTTTTCTTGGTATGCTTTACGTAGACCAAGTAAGGGTCTGCTTTACCATTATGGCACTCACATGCATCTTTGGTACTAATGAAGATAAACAATTTGGTGTTCAAAGGTGTTAATCATGCAGCCCTGGAGTGCCCTGGATAAGGTTCATTGTCATCAGGGAAAACCCCGCTGCACATGGCTCCTGTTCTTTTTCTCTCGAACACACACCGAAGTGCGTGCTATTTTGTATTAGAACATGGCTCCTGCTCTTGCTAGCAGACAGGAAATCTTGCTGTTGATACGGTCGTTAACCTATAGGTTCAATCATCACTACCAAAATTGCTGCGAGTTCCATTCAGATGAATCTGAAGCCTGCATCTCATTCATCTTTTTCACTGAACCAGGTCAGTATCCTAGCACCGTGTTCAATACTCTATCCGTACTGCATTTAGCAATTATAAACCGTTATCACTCAGGCAACTTGCAGTTGTGCAGTCTGCATACTAAGATGCGGTCTTGCACCAAATTAGGTGAGCATGGTAACACAGGGTTTAATCTAGGTTCTTCAGCTACTTTGTTTTTAGCTTTGGTGTGTTTCACAAGTGGACACGAGTCCAAGTATTGTTTTACAGCTAGCTACTGTTTAATCCTATATAATTAAGAGATAATGGGGCCACGTCAGTTGAGTTAGGCCATGTTTCTCCAGGCATCTTCTACTTTCAATAATTGGCAGGGCCGGCGGAACAATAACCTGTAGTTTGCCTCGTACAAGCCTTTCTAACATAGGCAACAAAAGCAGGAGGCAGATCTCCAATTTTCCTTTTGATACGTGCTGCGGGGAATCTTGTTGATTATTGGAGCCTAGTGGCCTTTTGTATCTGGAACTTGCCTCTTAGACCATCAACTTAGCCATCCTTTTTCTTTGTACCCTATTAGGGCAAATTGAGCCCACTTGCACACCTAAAACTTCTGCCGAGCTTTTCCTTCCCGAGGGAACAAAAAGGTGGAGACCGGCTATTAATAGAATAGTAAAAGATCAGGGCATGGACATCCCCAGGTGTCGGCATCACTTGTGGCACATCAGTATCAATCTTGGCCATCACACTACCCTCCGTATTGTTTAGAGACGGTGGGAACTGCATTGCATATACTCATATTGCATTGCCGTACACTCACTCATTGCTTACCTTAGGTGAACGAATGCATTGAATTTTTTGAGAAGGTAAGGTGAATGCATTGATTTTTTTGAGAAGTTAAGGTGAATGCATTGAATTTGACTTGAAAACATTAAACCAATTGATTGCGTGAGGTGTAGAGCACCAGTACTGGAGGAGGCGAGACTGTAGAGAAGGGAGAGAACAAAATCCCCATTGGGGATATTACTTTGTTTCTTCAGGAGGCTGGAGAGGATACATCTTGGACCCACTACATACAGATGACACATGCATATATGCTTGCTAAGCATTTTCTTTTGTTTTTCATGTGGGTCACCATCCCTCTATCTCTCTCACCCCCTCTCCTTTTCAACCTGATGTTTCCTGAAACCTGCCGCCTGCTAAGGGCCCCGTACTGTGATCGAGTAGGGTTTCTGGAAGACAAGAAGAAAGAAAACATAGAAAAAAGGGTACTCTGGGGATGGAAGGAAGATTGCCCGGGAAACAAGGGATTCCACTTCCTCTTCCTTTTCCTTTTCCTTCAAAGGGTCAATTCAAGCTTGTCACTTGGTCCAGGGTAGCCTAGTAGGCTGGTAGAAACTAGTTTCACTGCTGGTTTCACTGCTGGTTGTCAGGATCCTCAAGAATGGCTTCAAACCAAATCATCTTTATGAACTGCCCCTGTCGTGAAAAAAATATTTTTAATTTTTTCTTTTGAGAAATTTGGTTATATGTCCTACTGAATATCTACTAGATGTATATGAATGCAATTGAACTTGGTGATGTTTTTGCAGTACTCACCAGTAACTTGGCACCGTGGCCACTGCAGCGTAGGGGCTCTGGTGGGTGTAGCCGTACGTTGGCGTTATTGCCTCTGCCTCTGGCTCTGGACCGCAGTCGAGGTTGACGCCGAACAGCCGGAGACGTCTCGACGGCGCCGCCGATGCCGTGCTGCTCTTGGCGTCTGCCTCTCTCTGCGACTCGCCTGCAAGAATTCACCGGAGAATGGTGTAAGAGATGGGTAATTTTCAGCACATGCATCTAAGATATGTTGCATGTTGTCAAGTGCTTTGTTCTTGATTGCTGCAAACCTGCATGCAGCATGTCGCTGTGATCTTGCTCCACCGAGCGGCGATAGGCGTAGGAATTGGCAGGGCTGGTAGGGTATGATCCTGACGTGCTGTAACACATCGGGCTCCAAGGCTGTTGCTCCCCGGCGTTCAGAGCGGGCGGAGGTACACGTACAGGTGGTGGCGGCGCGCTCTCGCCACGACGCCTGCAGCCGATGAAGAGCCGGTCGCCTGTGCCAAGGCCGCGCACCCTCTCGAAGTGCACGATGTCTCCGGCGTCGAGCTGCTTCTCCTTGACGTACCTGCTCCAGCCCTTGGTGAGCACGTAGCTCTGGCTGCTCGTCCAGTACGAGTACCGGAACCGCCACGGCTTGCCGGCCTCATCCTCGAAAGACAGGAGCAGGTCCTTCTCGCCGGGGGAGTCGCCGCCGTTCAGGGGGAAGTACCTCTCCGCGTGCTGCTTGGGAATCACCAGCCTGTTGAGCTTGCCCACATCACTGGGCGTCAAGGGTTTCTCGAACAGGTGCTCCCTCTCGTACTGGTGGTGGTAGTGTAGGTTCGTGTACATGGCTACCCCCCATGGCCAGGCCTGTGGGTGCCCCTGAGAGAGAGGGTGCATGGCCATTGCTGCTCTGGAGGAAAGCTACCTAGAGGTTCTTGTCTATGGCAAAAGTTGGGCAATGGAGAGAAGAGAAGAGAGGAGGGGAGAGGCAAGATGGTGTTGTGTGTAGAGAAGCATGCATATGTCATAGCTAGGCATTTATAGCCTCCCAAGGAGAACTTTACACAGCTTGGAGGTGTCTAGCTAGTGTCTACACATAACGTATTGGTATTTACGTAAGGAGGACTTGGTGCATTTGATCTGGGTAGTACTAGTATTTTAACCTAGGTAGACAAGAAGAATCAAAGTGAAAGGCTTCAAAGGTGCTAAGTTTAGAATATATAGTTCCAATGTAGCTGATGAGGAATGATCAGGTGGTGGTACTTAAAAGTTGGTGCCTGGCCATTGTGGCCTAATCACAGCCATCCAGGGGGTGCAGTGGGGTAGGCCCCACCATTGCTTTCCATGTGCCTGGGTGGTTGGGGCCTATGCAGTGTGATGTAGTATGACCACTGTCCTTAACTCCTCATTTTAACCTACCTATAGAGGTCCAGGTTTCTGGTGCTGCAGTGCTGTGCCTGTGTTGGACATCCAATTTCTATCTGACCTTGGGACGGTGCAAGAAAGTCCTGGCTTATTCAGAAATGCAATTTCCAACAAGAGTCCATGCCATTTGTAACTTGTGTAGACACGGAGGTTCCCTAGGGACCGATAGATTGGTCCTAGTTCTTATACCTGTTGTCCACTTGGGGTAGCTGGTAGGCAATAACTTGTTCAGGGCAGTAGGGGGTCTTTTGAGATGTGACATCTGAGGTGTATGGGCTGTGTGCTCTTATTATCATTCACTATGGAGTACTCTAGCCCCAGCTATTTTCTTGATATCAGATTCAACACAATCAAGGGCTTGTCAGACCTGTCTCATTGAATGACATGGCTGACCACCTGTTAAGAGGACAGGCCCTCCAAGCAAAGTAACCAAGCTGGTTTTGGTTGGACTCACAGTCTCACACCATGAATTGAATTGAGAGTAGTGGCTGTAAGATACGAAAAAGCACTGCAGAGGCCCGTCTGCAGGCCGCTCTTAATCCACTCCGCCGAACGGGGATGTGTGCTGCCGGATGTATTACAATATGCAGACCTGCCTGAAAAGGCCGTATATTGCTGTATTAAGTAGGCCCCATGCCGTACATGCATGAACAAGTGGGCTGGCAACAGGCACATGCCACTGTCGCGGCTTCATTGTTTTCCGCAGAACGACATATGTATGTGTTTGTGTTTAATCTTTGGATACACTTGAGATGTTGGATTTAGGCGAGCTTTGTTAAGGAGGCATATTAGAAAAGTGGAACAGTTATCTAATTATTTGTTTAGAAAACAGTAGCTAATTGCGGACCAGTTAGAGGATTAGTTTGTAGAAACAGAGGAATCCGCGATAAAAGTGTGTTATTAGCACCCGAAGGCACAACTTTTTTTAAGAAAAGAGGCACAACTAGCTAATTATTTAAAAAAAACAGCATCTAATTGCACACTAATTTGAGAATTAGTTTTATAAAAAAGATAAATCACCGACGAACGTGTGTTATTAGCACCCGAACGGCGGCACAACTTCTTTTTAGAGAAATTTCAAGGTGGTCCAAAGCAATATAGACCGTTAAATTTTAATTATCTAATGGCTGATATAACTATTGCCCACTCCGTTTTTATTTACTCTGTATATTAGATTTGTCTAAAGTCAAAATTTACTTTCAACAAGTTTGTAGAAAAATATAATAACATATACACCACCAAATAAATACCATTGGATTCGTAATTGAATATATTTTCACATCATATAAATTTATTGTTGTAAATGTTCTTCGGTTTTCTACAAACTTGGTCAAACTTTATAAAGTTTGACTTTAGTCAAAGATAATATGCGGAGTAAATAAAAATCGGGGAGTACCTCTTAGCAGGTAACACGAGGTAATATTCCATTAATGATGGCGTGGGGGTTAGTATGGACATTGTTGCGGTATAATTAAGAAAATAAACTATTATAATTTCTTCCTTTCCTTTTAAGCCATGAGTATATAAGAAAATAAAATAATCAGAGCTAATTAATTCCAGATTTTGTTTCCAACTTTTTTTCTTAACGTACCTTATCATCATGTCTAACAAATGAAATAAGAAGTTTGTCATGTTCTGTCATATATGTCTATGCTTGTTTTATTTTGTCAGTTGGGAGCTAAACACATAGAATTTGGTTTTAGAAAACACCAAAAATGAATGACAAAATCATAGCAAAAAGCAGTCAAAATACCATCATAATTTTTTTGTAACAAAGCAACCATGTGTACCAGTGTTCCTGCACATTTTTTTGAGGGGTAACACATTTTTTTTCTGTTAGAGAAGATAATGCATAACAGAGAATGTTTTGCATATTTCTCACACAAGAAAAAGTCATATAGGTTCCTAGCATGGCTTGTGTACATTTATTTTCCTTATTGGCTCTCTTAGAATGATGCGAGTACACTTAACGATGATTATTATGTTGCAATCTAGATGAATTATAATAATTTCTTTGTAGTGTGTATATAATTTTTTAGGATCACATGGATATGTATCAATATTTTACAACGCGAGAATTATTCATCTTCATATGGTAGATACAACACATACGTACGGGGTTCAGATGTGAACTTTTGTTATATTGGAAAGAGATGTTGGAAATAATTTAAACATTCGTTTGTGACAAGTTTTTGCCATATTATAATTTTCTGTGTGGTCAAATATATCCTTGATGAATGGACAAATGAAATATTTCTCATGCCTATTAAGGGGCAAGAGGGACCATCTTAAGAGAGCTCTTTAAAAAACGCATGCGTTAGTTGATTGTTTGCTAAACAAATAGTAGCTAATTGCACACTAATTTGAAGATTAGTTTATATAAAAAGAGACAAATGCTCGACGGTACATACACAGAAGATAGCCGAATAGAAAATTGATACTTTTTGAAGTTGGCTGTTCGTTGGGCCAGTGCAACACTTATTGCTGCTGCAACTTTGGCAGACGGGGCAGACTTATCCTGTATGGCGGCACTATTTGTATAGATGTATATTGGGCTGTATACCTCCGAAACGCTGACAGGAATGAATCGCAAAGCCCTTTCCCACGAAGGGGATACCGAGCTACCTGACGCTCGACCTCTGCAACGCCGCTCTCCTGTAAGATACAGATACAGATACTGGAGTACTACATTATTTCTATTCAAACCTTCGCAGGACAACCTGCCCTGGTCTGGTCAGGGCACAGTGGCAGCTTGCGTGGGGGTAAAGCGACTGGCCACTACTCTGCTCCTTGTGTTAGATGATGTCCTTTGGAGATTAGTGCTTCTTTATCATGCATTAGGCATATGGGGAGCACCTCTTGCTGTTGCAGGATTGGAGCACAGAGCATTAAGATGATCTGTTTTGTTATAACTTTAAGGGCAGATCTGTATCAGATTCCGTAAACTATAAGGGATAAAACCATCGATGTCGCTCTGCTTGCTCCTTTGGAGACAGGCATTCCATCACATGGTTTTGAATGTGATTACATGGCCAGATTCATTGTGTGTGTGCTCACTAATGCATGTGATTATGTTAACTAACGTTGTTATTCAGTTTGTCAGCCTTTGGAGAAACCGCAGGGACCAAGAGGGGGCGTTGTTATGTCAGCAAGTCCTGTCCAGAATCAAATCATAACGGTGATTTAACGGATCTCATTATTAATCGCTCCGTTCGTTGCATCAGTTGCTTCTTAATTCCTAACACTAGACCTCTTATTATTCTATTTATTCTTCAAAGTTGATTTACTTATATGATTTTATTTTTATTGCTATTCGCAGTACTTGGTTGTAATCTCACGTGGCCATGGCATTTTTTTCGTCCTGCTTGCTGCTCTATGCAGCTGGAGAGCTCCAAGTTCCCAAACGCCAAAATATTCTAACACTGGAATTGGAGATAGGATCGAAGATTGGACCTGCGCACAGATCCTCTCTTGTCTCTTCTCCAATTTCCAACAAGCTCGTGAATGCGATGATACAGATTTTTGACCCCAATTCTATCCCCACTACTCTGTAAGATCCCTTGATCCTTGTAGTTCATCCTGTTTCCTACTAATCCCTAGAAACTGTTCTGATATTGTTTTCTCTGCGCATGCATTCAGATAAAGATACGCAGTAAAGATGACTAGCTACATGTACTGCAAAACCGTTTTTATGTATGTACTAGTACTCCACTTCACGGCACACATATACTTTGATTAAACTACTCCTAACTCTATGCTTAGCATCTGTTGGAGTATCAAGAACGCATGTTTAGCTCCAAGTTGGTCATATAGTTATGGAATCTTGTCAAGATACCCATAAATGCTACTCAACTAAAACCACGACACTTATTTTGAATCGGAGGAAGTACTAGTTTTGCAACTGCATCCTAGTAATCGCTCCTAATTTGCAAAAGTTGAATGGATGGTTTATGAGTTTCTTTCTCTACTGAAGAACATATTAGTATTGTGGAATGGGCGGCCAAAATGACTTGGAAACCGTGTCAATACCTAAACAATGGGCATGCTTGGGTTGCTACCAAAATTTGGCTAGCCAATGTGTTTGGCAAGCCAAAAATTGGCAAAGCTAAGACTTGCCAAAAATTGGCAACTTTATGTGATGTTGGCAAGACCATTTAATTTGGAAACCACCAATTAGTAGCCAATATTTGGCAGATGGCAAACATTAGCATAACAAATTTGGCATTAAACCAAGCATGCTCATTCTACATTGTGGCTGCAAGGCAGTAAGAGGGTACTTTTTAATTAGCTTAGTGTTGGACTCCCCACTTTTCCTTTGTACCGTGTGGGTGTGGCTAACCAAATCGCACAAACCCCTGAAAACAATCCTGGTAACACACACCCCCTCTGTTCTACCTCGCCCCGCTCTTTGGAGGTTATTGTATTCCACGCACATCAAATGAGAATAAAGAGTGAAGGAATGTGGACAAAATCGCATAAATATTTTTGGTGAGAACATCACGGAGAGACCACGTACATCCAGCTGGGACAACATTGCAATGCCGAACCAAGACGCCACATCTCTTTATGCAGAGGGGCGAAAAGATCATGAGAGGAATTAGGGTTTCCTATGAGTCATCAATCTTTGGTTTGGTTGGCGGAGCTAAACAATGACATCCAACGATGGATCATTGGCATGGGCGGCGACGGTCTCGTGACCCCCGTCTCCCTCTCAAAGTTTTCAACTATTCGTCTACCTAGCTTGTTGTCAGTCATAGTCCGCGGTCTGGAAATGAGAGATACTGTTGGAGGGTCGGGCTGTCCGCGGACATGTCCAAAGATCCGCTTGGTGATCCGTGTTGAAGATGCCTTTATTGCCTACATGACATGGATACATAAAAATTCCATATTATCTAACCACTGTACATGCTCTAAGACATGCATTTGTTGAGGCGGTTTTTTTAGAGAAAATTGGTGGGAAAAACAAGAGATGGGAGAAGAAAAAATTGAAATGGGGAGAAGAGAGGAAGGGGAATAGTATGTGTAGAGATTGGCCGAAGAAGAAAACGAAAGGGGGTACACTATATATATAGGAGTGATTAGGGGTGTTAGAGTACGTAATGGGTCTAATGGCCTGGGCTGACGGTATAGCCTGTTAGTCTTAGGGTTAATTAGAGATAAGGGTCGTTTGTTTAGGGGTTAAGTAAGCCTTGCTTGGGAGTCAAGTAAACCTCTCTATATAAAAAGAAAAGATGTATCGATCTAATCAAGCAAGAATTAAGAAGGAAATCCCTTCTCTCTTGCCCGGCCGTGGGCAAAAGGCCCCCGGCCGGCCCTCTAGCGCCCTCCTTCTAGCAGCGCCATAACAATTTGGTATCAGCTAGCTTCGGTTCGATCATGTCTTCACTGCCGCCCAACCCGTCTCTTCCGTTGCCGGTCACCTCGTCGCCTCCGGCGACCACCACGACCGTCGCCCTGCTCCTGCCCGCGCCGGGATCCTCCGTCACGTCCGCCCCCGTCGTCCTCACCTCGGAGGAGGTGTCCGGAGCGCTGCGGGACCTAACCCAGGCGGTCCAGGAGATCCGCATGTTCTTGGCCGGGTCCTACGGGCCGCACCCGGCTGTGCCGCCTATCGCCGCCACCGCGCCGCCATGGCTGCCGTGGCAGCCGCTGCACCAGGCGGCCTCCGCCACGCTCGCTGGGCCGCTGCAGCTGCCATCCACCGCCTCGCCCTGTCTGCAGTAGCAGCCACCGCTCCTGGCGGCCTCCGCCGCGCCCGACGCTCCGCCGCAGCAATCGCTGCTGCTGCCCCAGGGCGTCCCCGCCATGCTCGCCGGGCCGCTGTAGCAGCCGCTGCAGCTGCCATCCACCGCAACCACCGCCCCGCCCTGGCTACAGTGGTAGCCGCCGCTCCTGGCGGCCTCCGCCGCGCCCGACGCTCCGCCGCAGCAATCGCTGCTGCTGCCCCAGGGCGTCCCCGCCATGCTCGCCGGGCCGCTGTAGCAGCCGCTGCAGCTGCCATCCACCGCAACCACTGCCCCGCCCTGGCTACAGTGGTAGCCGCCGCTCCTGGCGGCCTCCGTCGCGCCCGGCGCTCTGCTGCAGCAGCCACCGCCGGTCAGCTCCGACCCCGCATCGACCGCGCCGGCTGGAGTCCCGATCCACCAGATCAAGTTCCCGTCGTCGCCATTACCGCTTCCCAGGGCTACCCGTCACGTGACGGCGGCGGTGAGGCTGCAGGCTACTACGCGCGGCCTCCTAGCGCGTCGGCGTGTGCGGGAGATGCGTGGTCTGCAGCTGCCGCTCTCCCAGCCGCGCTTCGCTGCGGAAAGGACCTCGATCTCGTCCGCTGCGTCGTGGATCTTGGGCATGCTGTTTTCCCCGCGGGTAGCGACGTCAAAGTCTGCGACATCGACGGTTGGGGGGCGCATCGCTCCTCGTCATTCTCCATTGCAAGCCCTCCACTCTTCTCTGTGCGGTGCAGACCAACAGCCGTCCGGCGGGGGGAAGGCAGGGTGTCACCGACAGGAGCGGACCGCCTAGCACCACTGCATTCCGCCGGCCGCCGCGAGGGGGCCTCTGCTGGTCGCTCTTGCTACCACTTCCAGGTGGCCATACACATGCACTCCTTTTGTCCAGATGTTGTCCATGGGATCCAGGTGTTTGTACCCGTGCACATCCGACGTGCGGATGGTGTCCACTTTTTCTAACGGATCCAAAATAAATCATCCCAGTCCATTTCAGGTTGGGAGTAATAAAACAAGCCGAGATGTAAAAGACTTGTTTTTAGGTGTTAGGTTTGTGTTGCGTCGAGTCATGGTTATAAGTTGGTTAGGCTGCAGCTCGAGGACAAGCTGCATGTCCGGGTGGGGTGTAGTGTTAGAGTACGTAATGGACCTAATGGCCTGGGCTGGCGATATAGCCCGTTAGTTTTAGGGTTAATTAGAGATAAGGGTCACTTGTTTAGGTGTGAAGTAAACCTTGCTTGGGAGTCAAGTAAACATCTCTATATAAAGAGAGGAGATGTATAAATCTAATCAAGCAAGAATTAAAAAGGAAATCCCTTCTCTTTTGCCTAGTCGTGGGCAAAAGGCCCCCGGTCGATCCTCTCAGCCCTCCTTCTAGCAGCGTCATAACAAGGGGCAAATAGCGTCAGGATTTGAATCGTTGAGGAGGAGAAAGCCCATTGTATCCGGGACTTTTCCAAACTGTCGTCTATACCGGGAAAGGAGGGAGCACCCATTTTATTAGATGAACAATGGCAAAACTGACTGGATCACAATGACTAGTGCACTCGTACCCATCCGCAAGATGCATGCATGCACTGGTTGGTTGCGAGTTGTGCCCAAGTGTAGCATATTTAAACCCGGCCACGAGGAGGGAGCCACGCAGCTTAGGTTGTTAATTTCCCATGGCTCAATCATGCAGCTCACCTGCCCGATCTTTGTGATAATGCAGTGCAGGCAGGTTTGGTTTCCTCCAGGTCCAGGCACATGAGCGAGCCGAGCCGGTATTTCGTGGAATTGAATATGGGATCACTCGAGATAAGGGGACACACATGCTAATGCCCCTCATTATGTTATTCGATCCCGTCCCGTGGCGCGATCTGCTCCTTCCTTTTCTACGAGGCCACGTATGTTTTGCCAGGTCCATGCAGATGTGGCTGGGACTGCGAGCCCTCAGCGGCATCATGGACGTGGGAAGCATATGCTTCAGGATGGTAAGCGTAGTAGGAGTACTCCCTTCATTCCACAATGTAGTGTTTTTTTTATCTTCGTGCTTCAATTTTGACCGTAAATTTAACTACCAAGATCGATTGCGGCGGGAGCAAAAATTATATCAGTGAATTCGTATTCAAAAAAAGTTTTCAATTATATAATTTTTTCTCCCGCCACAGTTGGTCTCGTTGGTTAAATTTATGATCAAAGTTGGACATCGGAAAGCGCGGGCGCACTATATTTTGAAATGAAGGGAGTATTATTTAAGAAGATCGATCATGTACCAGCTTTAATACTATATATCTGTACGGCGACCTGTACGTACGTCTCTGGTGCTTGATAGTGGGATTTTTCATAGAAATTTTGTAGGACGCCAATTTTTTTGAGAGAAATCCTTCGAAATTTTTGTTACAGAGATCATCGGGATCCAAACAAATATTTATTTATTTTTGCGGGGATCCTAAAGAATTAGGACCTGGGTAGACCGAAAATGCATATTTCTGTTTCTTGCATTCATTTTTTTCTCTCAAAATCTTGTGGGGGCATTTTATAGATTTTGAATGGAGGGATTCGTGCCATTATTTGGATATGCACTGGACATACGAAACCAGCGTTCTTGAGCTCGTTGCATACTTGCATGAGATTGCACTCAGCAGATGGCTTGGCTGGGACCATGTGTAGAACCACTAGACACTAGTTCTACTATTATCCTGCGGTTGTTTATGTAGCGCTGCCTAAATTTCTGTACCAGGTGCGAACTAAATTCGATATCTTTTGAGCAGATCTCTGCGTCTGCTGTGGGAATGCGTAAAGGAGAGGTGCAGGCTGCAGCCGCTCTCTCTCTCTCTCTCTCTCTCTCTCTCTCTCGATTTGAGCTTTTCTTCCCCTGCGCACTGAAGACCGACGTGAAAGAGAAGGCCCGGAGAAGAGAGATGAGATGAGATAATGAACAGAGGGGCGGTGATAGAGTGTGACTGAGGAGAAACTGGTATACTTTCAGATGCCTTTTCGCCCTCGCAGGGCCTGCATGGTGTCAATGCTGGCACTCGCTTTCGGTCAGTATAAAGTTGGTCTTTAGTGAAGGGAGACAAAGTGGAAGCAAGGGCTCCTGATTCCCACCAGGACAGGGAGTGGAAAAAGGATCAACATAAAACTGAGTGAATAGTTGGAACAAACGATTAACCTATGACTACCCTACTGGTGAAGAGTGTAGCTGCTGTGACGAAATTCCAAGAGAATTATGCTTCACAAATGTGATCACGACATCTCCAACGCTGACCCGGACATGTCAAATGTCTGATTTTATATTCGGACATGCTCAGCGAACATAGTACGGGAGACATCTATCCAACGCTATTCACAAACTAATCCGGTCAGGACTTAGGAGAAGAGAGAGTAGAGGGGATCATGCATGCGGTAGGATATTGTGGTGTGGTGTCCGATTGGGGAGAGAGGACGCAACTCATCTGACGTACGACCCACAGGGCCTGCATGGTGTCATGCTGGCACTCGCTTTCGGTCAGCATAAAGTTGGTCTTTAGTGAAGGGAGACAAAGTGAAAGCAAGGGCTCCTGATTACCATGAGGCCCACCAGGACAGGGAGTGGAAAAAGGATGAACATAAAACTGAGTGAATAGTTGGAACAAACGATTAACCCATGGCTACCCTACTGGTGAAGAGTGTAGCTGCTGTGACAAAATTCCAAGAGAATTATGCTTCACAAACGTGATCACGGCATCTCCAACGCTGACCCGGGCATGTCAAATGTCTGATTTTATATTCGGACGTGCTCAGCGGACATAGTACGGGAGAAATCTATTCAACGCTATTCACAAACTAATCCGGCTAGGACTTAGGAGAAGAGAGAGTAGAGGGGATCATGCATGCGGTAGGATATTGTGGTGTGGTGTCCGATTGGGGAGAGAGAGAGGACGCAGCTCGTCTGACGTATGGCCCACACGCTGACGTGTGGGTCCACGTCAGGGGATTCGGCTCCGGAGAGAGAGAGAAGAGGGGACCATGCATGTGAATGTGAAAAGAGAGAAAAGAGAGAAGGACCATGCAGAGGCTTTGTGTTTTTTTCCAAAAATACGCCAAAGGCATATCATATTTTTAGAAGGTAGAGAATAATGTACAAGAGGCTTCCCAACTATGCGAACATAGACGGAAGTAGAACATACGACACCTACGGATACAGGAAAACTACTCCCTCACAAAACGATCAAGGACACCAATTCCGAGCCCTGCATTCTTCCGGTCCTTAATCTCGTCCATGATGTGCTTATGCAATCGGGACACATTTATGAATTGGTTCGTTCGATTGAACACCCGCACATTCCTTTGTTTCCAAAGCGACCATGCGACCGCGATGACAAAGGTGTCAAAACCTCTCTTATCTCTTCTTGTGAGTTACGTCTTGCTGTGAGCCACCAGTCGAGGAAGGAGTCGTGCAGTGTGGGTCACATCACATGTAGATTTAGATCGTCTAAACACCGGTGCCAGACCTCCCTCGAATACATGCATTGGATGTGGACATGCTCGACATTGTCTTCCTCTTGCAAGCAAATGTAACACTGTGATGGTTGGTCTTGTAGCACATGCCTTGCCCTCTGGTCCGATGTCCAAACCCGATGTTGCACCATTAGCCACGTATGAATCTTGCACTTAAGAGGAGCCTAGTGTTGGGGAACGTAGTAATTTCAAAAAAATTCCTACGCACACGCAAGATCATGGTGATGCATAGCAACGAGAGGGGAGAGTGTTGTCTACGTACCCTCGTAGACCGGCAACGGAAGCGTTGACACAACGTAGAGGAAGTAGTCGTACGTCTTCCCGATCCGACCGATTCAAGTACCGAACGTACGGTACCTCTGAGTTCTGCACACGGTCAACTCGGTGACGTCCCTCGAGCTCCGATCCAGCAAAGCGTTGAGGGAGAGTTTCGTCAGCACGACGGCGTGATGACGGTGATGATGTTCTACCGACGCAGGGCTTCGCCTAAGCACCGCTACGATATGACCGAGGTGGAATATGGTGGAAGGGGGCACCGCACACGGCTAAGGAACGACCACGAAGATCAACTTGTGTGTCATGGGGTGCCCCCTTGCCCCTGTATATAAAGGAGGGAGAGGGGGAGGTGCGGCCGGCCCTAGGGGTGCGCCTGGAGGAGTCCTACTCCCACCAGGAGTAGGACTCCCCCCTCTTGCCTTGTTGGAAAAGGAAGGGGGAAGGGAGAAAGAGGAAAGGGGTGCCCCCCCCTTCCTTGTCCTATTCGGACTAGGGGGGAGGGGGCGTGCGGCCTGCCCTGGCCGACCATCCTCTTCTCCCTTATGGCCCATGTAGGCCCAATAACCCCCCCCCCGGGGGGGGGGGGGTCCGGTAACCCCCCGGTACTCCCGTAAAATCCCGATTTCACCCGGAACGTTTCCGATATCCAAATATAGGCTTCCAATATATCAATCTTTATGTCTCGGCCATTTCGAGACTCCTCGTCATGTCCGTGATCACATACGGGACTCCGAACAACCTTCGGTGCATCAAAACACAAAAACCCTAATTACGATCGTCACCGAACTTTAAGCGTGCGGACCCTACGGGTTCGAGAACTATGTAGACATGACCGAGACACGTCTACGGTCAATAACCAATAGCGGAACCTGGATGCTCATATTGGCTCCTACATATTCTACGAAGATCTTTATCGGTCAGACCGCATAACAACATACGTTGTTCCCTTTGTCATCGGTATATTACTTGCCCGAGATTCGATCGTCGGTATCTCAATACCCAGTTCAATCTCGTTACCGGCAAGTCTCTTTACTCGTTCTGTAATACATCATCCCGCAACTAACTTATTAGTTGCAAGGCTTGAGTGATGTGCATTACCGAGAGGGCCCAGAGATACCTCTCCGACAATCGGAGTGATAAATCATAATCTTGAAATACGCCAACCCAACAAGTACATTCGGAGACACCTATAGAGCACCTTTATAATCACCCAGTTACGTTGTGACGTTTGGTAGCACACAAAGTGTTCCTCTGGTAAACGGGAGTTGCATAATCTCATAGTCATAGGAACATGTATAAGTTATGAAGAAAGCAATAGCAACAAACTAAATGATCAAGTGCTAAGCTAACGGAACGGGTCAAGTCAATCACATCATTCTTCTAATGATGTGATCCCGTTAATAAAATGACAACTCATGTCTATGGTTAGGAAACATAGCCATCTTCGATCAACGAGCTAGTCAAGTAGAGGCATACTAGTGACATTCTGTTTGTCTATGTATTCACACATGTATTATGTTTCCGGTTAATACAATTCTAGCATGAATAATAATTATTTATCATGATATAAGGAAATAAATAATAACTTTATTATTGCCTCTAGGGCATATTTCCTTCAGTCTCCCACTTGCACTAGAGTCAATAATCTAGATTACACAGTAATGATTCTAACACCCATGGAGTCTTGGTGCTGATCATGTTTTGCTCGTGGAAGAGGCTTAGTCAGCGGGTCTGCAACATTCAGATCCGTATGTATCTTACAAATTTCTATGTCTCCCACTTGGACTAAATACCGAATGGAATTGAAGCGTCTCTTGATGTGCTTGGTTCTCTTGTGAAATCTGGATTCCTTCGCCAAGGCAATTGCACCAGTATTGTCATAAAAGATTTTCATTGGACCCGATGCACTAGGTATAACACCTAGATCGGATATGAACTCCTTCATCCAGACTCCTTCATTTGCTGCTTCCGAAGCAGCTATGTACTCTGCTTCACATGTAGATCCTACCACGACGCTTTGTTCAGAACTGCACCAACTGACAGCTCCACCGTTTAGTATAAACACGTATCCGGTTTGCGATTTAGAATCGTCCGGATCAGTGTCAAAGCTTGCATCAACGTAACCATTTATGATGAGCTCTTTGTCACCTCCATATACGAGAAACATATCCTTAGTCCTTTTCAGATACTTCAGGATGTTCTTGACCGCTGTCCAGTGATCCACTCCTGGATTACTTTGGTACCCCCCTGCTAGACTTATAGCAAGGCACACATCAGGTCTGGTACACAACATTGCATACATGATAGAGCCTATGGCTGAAGCATAGGGAACATCTTTCATTTTCTCTCTATCTTCTGCAGTGGTCGGACATTGAGTCTTACTCAACTTCACACCTTGTAACACAGGCAAGAACCCTTTCTTTGCTTGATCCATTTTGAACTTTTTCAAAACTTTGTCAAGGTATGTGCTTTGTGAAAGTCCAATTAAGCGTCTTGATCTATCTCTATAGATCTTAATGCCCAATATGTAAGCAGCTTCACTGAGGTCTTTCATTGAAAAGGTCTTATTCAAGTATCCCTTTATGCTATCCAAAAATTCTATATCATTTCCAATCAATAATACGTCATCCACATATAATATCAGAAATGCTACAGAGCTCCCACTCACTTTCTTGTAAATACAGGCTTCTCCAAAAGTCTGTACAAAACCAAATGCTTTGATCACACTATCAAAGCGTTTATTCCAACTCCGAGAGGCTTGCACCAATCCATAAATGGATCGCTGGAGCTTGCACACTTTGTTAGCTCCCTTTGGATCAACAAAACCTTCTGGTTGCATCATATACAACTCTTCTTTCAGAAATCCATTCATGAATGCAGTTTTTACATCCATTTGCCAAATTTCATAATCATAAAATGCGGCAATTGCTAACATGATTCGGACAGACTTAAGCATCGCTACGGGTGAGAAGGTCTCATCGTAGTCAATCCCTTGTCGAAAACCTTTCGCAACAAGTCGAGCTTTGTAGACAGTAATATTACCGTCAGCGTCAGTCTTCTTCTTGAAGATCCATTTATTCTCAATTGCTTGCCGATCAACGGGCAACTCAACCAAAGTCCACACTTTGTTCTCATACATGGATCCCATCTCAGATTTCATGGCTTCTAGCCATTTTGCGGAATCTGGGCTCACCATCGCTTCTTCATAGTTCGTAGGTTCATCATGATCTAGTAGCATGACTTCCAGAACAGGATTACCGTACCACTCTGGTGCGGATCTTACTCTGGTTGATCTACGAGGTTCGGTAGTAACTTGATCTGAAGTTTCATGATCATTATCATTAGCTTCCTCACTAATTGGTGTAGGCGTCACAGAAACCGGTTTCTGTGATGTGCTACTTTCCAACAAGGGAGCAGGTACAGTTACCTCATCAAGTTCTACTTTCCTCCCACTCACTTCTTTCGAGAGAAACTCCTTCCTTAGAAAGGATCCATTCTTAGCAACGAAAGTCTTGCCTTCAGATCTGTGATAGAAGGTGTACCCAACAGTTTCCTTTGGGTATCCTATGAAGACACATTTCTCCGATTTGGGTTCGAGCTTATCAGGTTGAAGCTTTTTCACATAAGCATCGCAGCCCCAAACTTTCAAAAATGACAACTTTGGTTTCTTGCCAAACCATAGTTCATAAGGTGTCGTCTCAACGGATTTCGATGGTGCCCTATTTAACGTGAATGCAGATGTCTCTAAAGCATAACCCCAAAACGATAGCGGTAAATCTGTAAGAGACATCATAGATCGCACCATATCTAGTAAAGTACGATTTCGACGTTCGGACACACCATTACGCTGTGGTGTTCCGGGTGGCGTGAGTTGCGAAACTATTCCGCATTGTTTCAAATGTAGACCAAACTCGTAACTCAAATATTCTCCTCCACGATCAGATCGCAGAAAATTTATTTTCTTGTTACGATGATTTTCAACTTCACTCTGAAATTCTTTGAACTTTTCAAATGTTTCAGACTTATGTTTCATTAAGTAGATATACCCATATCTGCTTAAATCATCTGTGAAGGTGAGAAAATAACGATATCCGCCACGAGCCTCAATATTCATCGGACCACATACATCTGTATGTATGATTTCCAACAAATTCGTTGCTCTCTCCATAGTACCGGAGAACAGCGTTTTAGTCATCTTGCCCATGAGGCACGGTTCGCAAGTACCAAGTGATTCCAAAAGTCCATCAGTATGGAGTTTCTTCATGCGCTTTACACCGATATGACTTAAACGGCAGTGCCACAAATAAGTTGCACTATCATTATCAACTCTACATCTTTTGGCTTCAACATTATGAATATGTGTATCACTACTATCGAGATTCATCAAAAATAGACCACTCTTCAAGGGTGCATGACCATAAAAGATATTACTCATATAAATAGAACAACCATTATTCTCTGATTTAAATGAATAACCGTCTCGCATCAAACATGATCCAGATATAATGTTCATGCTCAATGCTGGCACCAAATAACAATTATTTAGGTCTAATACTAATCCCGAAGGTAGATGTAGAGGTAGCGTGCCGACTGCGATCACATCGACTTTGGAACCATTTCCCACGCGCATCGTCACCTCGTCCTTTGCCAGTGTTCGCTTAATCCGTAGTCCCTGTTTCGAGTTGCAAATGTTAGCAACAGAACCAGTATCAAATACCCAGGTGCTACTGCGAGCTCTAGTAAGGTACACATCAATAACATGTATATCACATATACCTTTGTTCACTTTGCCATCCTTCTTATCCGCCAAATACTTGGGGCAGTTCCGCTTCCAGTGTCCAGTCTGCTTGCAGTAGAAGCACTCAGTTTCAGGCTTAGGTCCAGATTTGGGTTTCTTCCCCTGAGCAGCAACTTGCTTACTGTTCTTCTTGAAGTTCCCCTTCTTCTTCCTTTTGCCCTTTTTCTTGAAACTGGCGGTCTTGTTGACCATCAACACTTGATGCTCCTTTTTGATTTCTACCTCCGCAGCCTTTAGCATTGCGAAGAGCTCGGGAATTGTCTTATCCATCCCTTGCATGTTATAGTTCATCATGAAGCTCTTGTAGCTTGGTGGCAGTGATTGAAGAACTCTGTCAATGACACTATCAACAGGAAGATTAACTCCCAGTTGAGTCAAGTGATTATGATACCCAAACATTTTGAGTATATGTTCACTGACAGAACTATTCTCCTCCATCTTGCAGCTATAGAATTTATTGGAGACTTCATATCTCTCAATCCGGGCATTTGCTTGAAATATTAACTTCAACTCCTGGAACATCTCATATGCTCCATGACGTTCAAAACATCGTTGAAGTCCCGATTCTAAGCCTTAAAGCATGGCACATTGAACTATCGAGTAGTCATCAGCTTTGCTCTGCCAGACGTTCATAACATCTGGTGTTGCTCCAGCAACAGGCCTGGCACCCAGCGGTGCTTCCAGGACGTAATTCTTCTGTGCAGCAATGAGGATAATCCTCAAGTTACGGACCCAGCCTGTGTAATTGCTACCATCATCTTTCAACTTTGCTTTCTCAAGGAACGCATTAAAATTCAACGGAACAACAACACGGGCCATCTATCTACAATCAAAGATAGAAAAGCAAGATACTATCAGGCACTAAGTTCATGATAAATTTAAGTTCAATTAATCATATTACTTAAGAACTCCCACTTAGAAAGACATCGCTCTAATCTTCTAAGTGATCACGTGATCCAAATCAACTAAACCATAACCGATCATCACTTGAAATGGGGTAGCTTTCAATGGTGAACATCAATATGTTGATCATATCTACTATATGATTCACGCTCGACCTTTCGGTCTCAGTGTTCCGAGGCCATATCTGCATATGCTAGGCTCGTCAAGTTTAACCTGAGTATTCTGCGTGTGCAAAACTGGCTTGCACCCGTTGTAGATGGACGTAGAGCTTATCACACCCGATCATCACGTGGTGTCTGGGCACGACGAACTTTGGCAATCAATATAAGTGATACGATATGGCCAACATCATCTTGTGCTTGTGATCTCCATCTCCAAAGCACTGTCATGATCACCATCATCACCGGCGTGACACCTTGATCTCCATCGTAGCATCATTGTCGTCTCGCCAATCTTTATACTTCCACGACTATCGCTACAGCTTAGTGATAAAGTAAAGCATTACAGCGCAATTGCATTGCATACAATAAAGCGACAATCATATGGCTCCTGCCAGTTGCCGATAACTCGGTTACAAAACATGATCATCTCATACAATAAAATTTAGCATCATGTCTTGACCATATCACATCACAACATGCCCTGCAAAAACAAGTTAGACGTCCTCTACTTTGTTGTTGCAAGTTTTACGTGGCTGCTACGGGCTTAGCAAGAACCGTTCTTACCTACGCATCAAAACCACAACGATAGTTTGTCAAGTTGGTGCTGTTTTAACCTTCGCAAGGACCAGGCATAACCACACTCGGTTCAACTAAAGTTGGAGAAACTGACACCTGCGAGCCACCTGTGTGCAAAGCACGTCGGTAGAACCAGTCTCGCGTAAGCGTACGCGTAATGTCGGTCCGGGCCGCTTCATCCAACAATACCGCCGAACCAAAGTATGACATGCTGGTAAGCAGTATGACTTATATCGCCCACAACTCACTTGTGTTCTACTCGTGCATATAACATCAACGCATAAAACCTAGGCTCGGATGCCACTGTTGGGGAACGTAGTAATTTCAAAAAAATTCCTACGCACACGCAAGATCATGGTGATGCGTAGCAACGAGAGGGGAGAGTGTTGTCTACGTACCCTCGTAGACCGGCAACGGAAGCGTTGACACAACGTAGAGGAAGTAGTCGTACGTCTTCCCGATCCGACCGATCCAAGTACCGAACGTACGGTACCTCCGAGTCCTGCACACGTTCAACTCGGTGACGTCCCTCGAGCTCCGATCCAGCAAAGCATTGAGGGAGAGTTTCGTCAGCACGACGACGTGATGACGGTGATGATGTTCTACCGACGCAGGGCTTCGCCTAAGCACCGCTACGATATGACCGAGGTGGAATATGGTGGAAGGGGGCACCGAACACGGCTAAGGAACGATCACAAAGATAAACTTGTGTGTCATGGGGTGCCCCCTTGCCCTTGTATATAAAGGAGGGAGAGGGGGAGGTGCGGCCGGCCCTAGGGGTGTGCCTGGAGGAGTCCTACTCCCACCGGGAGTAGGACTCCCCCCTCTTGCCTTGTTGGAAAAGGAAGGGGGAAGGGTGAAAGAGGAAAGGGGGGCGCCGCCCCCCTTCCTTGTCCTATTCGGACTAGGGGGGAGGGGGCACACGGCCTGCCCTGGCCGGCCCTCCTATTCTCCCTTATGGCCCATGTAGGCCCAATAACCCCCCCGGGGGGGGGGGTCCGGTAACCCCCCGGTACTCCGGTAAAATCCTGATTTCACCCGGAATGTTTCCGATATCCAAATATAGGCTTCCAATATATCAATCTTTATGTCTCGGCCATTTCGAGACTCCTCGTCATGTCCGTGATCACATCCGAGACTCCGAACAACCTTCGGTATATCAAAACACAAAAACCCTAATTACGATCGTCACCGAACTTTAAGCGTGCGGACCCTGCGGGTTCGAGAACTATGTAGACATGACCGAGGCACATCTCCGGTCAATAACCAATAGCGGAACCTGGATGCTCATATTGGCTCCCACATATTCTACGAAGATCTTTATCGGTCAGACCGCATAACAACATACGTTGTTCCCTTTGTCATCGGTATATTACTTGCCCGAGATTCGATCATCGGTATCTCAATACCCAGTTCAATCTCGTTACCGGCAAGTCTCTTTACTCGTTCTGTAATACATCATCCCGCAACTAACTTATTAGTTGCAAGGCTTGAGTGATGTGCATTACCGAGAGGGCCCAGAGATACCTCTCCGACAATCGGAGTGACAAATCCTAATCTTGAAATACGCCAACCCAACAAGTACATTCGGAGACACCTATAGAGCACCTTTATAATCACCTAGTTACGTTGTGACGTTTGGTAGCACACAAAGTGTTCCTCTGGTAAACGGGAGTTGCATAATCTCATAGTCATAGGAACATGTATAAGTTATGAAGAAAGCAATAGCAACAAACTAAATGATCAAGTGCTAAGCTAACGGAATGGGTCAAGTCAATCACATCATTATCCTATTGATGTGATCCCATTAATCAAATGACAACTCATGTTTATGGTTAGGAAACATAACCATCTTCGATCAACGAGCTAGTCAAGTAGAGGCATACTAGTGACATTCTGTTTGTCTATGTATTCACACATGTATTATGTTTCCGGTTAATACAATTCTAGCATGAATAATAATCATTTATCATGATATAAGGAAATAAATAATAACTTTATTATTGCCTCTAGGGCATATTTCCTTCACCCAGCTCCGCCAAATGCACACTGCAAACGGTACGCGCTCCATCCCTTACATAATCTGTCATACACCGTGCGCGTTGTGTATCTCCCCGAGGGGTCACATGGCCAAGTGAAGATGTCAATGGCATCCGGGTCCCTCTGGACTGAGGCGATCGCATGGCATAGTTGCATGAGTTGTGTCGTGGTTTTGTCACGGCAGATGCCCTTGTGAAAGGACTTAGGTGTGGAGCCATCGCTATGATGATTAGCTTGAAGGGGTTGAGTGGGATGAAGGACACATGTTTACCCAGGTTCAGCCCCTCACGGTGGAGGTAAAAGGCCTACTCCTGCTCTCGTTGATTATTGCTTGAGTATTGATTACAAGGGAGCGAGTTTCACTTGGCCTAGCTATCCATTGATTGTTCCTTCAATTAACCCGCTGCAGGGTCTGGCCTTTATATACATAGGTCGTGAGCTTACAAGAGTCCAGGTCGGGTCACACAAATGTAACCGACTCTTGTTCTAAATCGACTTGCCTTGCTAGGCAAGTCACCATCGGGCGGCTTACAACACCGAGTCTCGCACCATCTTTCGAGCTTGGGCCTCCGATGGTTCACCATGTAAGTCGCCCTCCGGGTTATACATCTGGTTTCTTGGGCCCACTTAGGCTTTCTCTCTGAGTCGCCAACAATGTAACCCAGCCCCTCCTGGGCGGGTCACATGATGGGGTTATATCCCCAACATTAGTTCCCAGATTGATTTGAACTTCTTCATGTCAATCTTCATCTTTCGGTTGGCAAGTCTTCTTAAATTCCTTCCAATGCTTAACCTTGAATAGATCTTTGTAACCCGCCATGATGTCATGTGAAATAAATCTAGAAAAACTGATGACATCACAATGGATCTTTTTACATTAACTAGCCATCCGAGAATCGAGGTGCCTCTACTGTTTAGATAATCATGGCGTCTCCTCGATTTCCGCGCATGCCATTTTACTCTTCACAACCTTTTCCTTTTAAATAGGCATGGGGGGTCCCCCCTTTTCACTTTTACCCCCGTCGCCCCTTCTTCTTCCTTGCGCCGACCGCCGCTGCTGGAGCTCCGCCGCCCCAACCGATCTTCATCAGCAACTCCATCAGGGCTGCTGCATCAACTTGGTTGTGACCAGAAATCGGCGGCGCTCATCCGCTCTTCATCAACATCGTCAGATACCATCTTGCCCCTTTCTTAGATCCACATTAGAATATCCCAGTTCATCGAGTTCGTCGGCGTTCAACGAAGTTCATTCGAGTTCGTCCAACTCTTGCTTAGAAAACGCGGCTCAATCCGCAAACTAGGAAAAATGAAGCGGTACTTGCCTTAGCTCTTATTTTTCATCTTGTACAGACCCCCTCTTCTTTAGAATCCATGCACAACCTGCCACTTTTTCCGCCAGTGTACTTTAGGTTTAGCAATTGTTCTTCATTTCTTGAGCTGTCGTAGATCCAAAATTATAGGCATAATCTGTGAAACTTGTTTGTCCAACACTTAGTAAAATTTCAACAACATTGAATCCATAGACAGCTGACCCACCATTCATGGTTCAGGTGGCTTATAATGACTTTGTAACCCGCCAGCACTCGGCCGGCTTAACCATGAACTTGTAACCGACCAGCTTATCAATAATCCTGAGAGTCGCCTTACCCTCTTACAAAGGTGGCTCATAAATTCTTCATGCTTCGTAATAATGGTTAATTTTTATATCCATAACCGGCTTGCAGCTACTGAATTGTCATTGTAACCATTATGCGGCTTATCACCAGATTATTGCCCCGCCATACCTTTACTCCGAGGTCATAGCTTTTAACCCGTCAACAATGACTAGGGCTCCCACTTCTTGCGACTGGATCGCCTCCAAAGTCAATGAAGCCACACTCACTGATATGTGAACATGGGGGTCTTATCTGCTAAAGAAATCATCCACTGGCGGGTTCCTGGGCCTGAAACTGCCCCACAACCCGGAGCGGGTGAAGTTGTATTTTTCACAGATCATCTCCTTCGTGGCTTCTCACCGCGCGGCTCAAAGTTCTTCCGGGATGTTCTTCATTTTTATAAGCTTCATCCTCAAGACATTGGTCCCAACTCCGTTTCCAACATATGCAACTTTCAAGTTTTCTGCGAAGTATACCTTTAAGAAGAGCCTGATGTTGACCTATTCAGAGAATACTTTTATCTCAATTGTCAGACTGAGATGACAGACAGACCTAGCCTCGAGCTCGGTGGAATTTCCATTCAAAGGCGAAGAGATGTCAATTTCCCTACCGCCGCACTGCCTAGCCACCCCAAGGACTGGAATTTCACTTAGTTCTATTGCTGGGACACCTCTCCAGCTGGTGAAAATCCCATGCCGGGTTTCCGCTCTTGCCGGCTCAGCCCCAGTCATGAACTTTCGGGTCATCTTACTGCTGTAGAACGGGCTAAATATTCACCCACCTTTTCAAAGATAAGGGCCTTGCTAGCCGATGGCTTAACAGGAGTTGATCTAGTTCGCTGCTGGGTCGCCTGGAGGATTTTGCCCCTGAGCCGCCGCCCTAGCTTAATGTGTCAGTATACTGGTGACCCAAAGGACTCACAACGTCATAATCAAACACAATTGACTGACAAGGAGATCAATGACTCAGTGAAGACATTGCTTGGAGAGTCTCTGGAAGCCTGCAGTAAAGTGGGACTGAATCCTTTCTGCACCCTTAACCCGGCTCCTCCAGTAAGCATTTTAAATAAATCTTCAATTTTTTTGTCTATCCCTTGCATTTAAAATTACTCAACTTATTGCTCATATATATATTCAGGCCGACTCTCCCTTCTGGAAAAAGAAACTTCAAGCTGCTGCTCCAGCCAAGAAGCATAAAACAAAGACTCGTGCTCCGGGCCGCCGTAAGAAACCAACAACTGAAGAACTGCTCACACTTGATGATGAGTCAGAGGTAGAACTTGACTCCCTTGGTATTTTCTTTATGCAACTTATTGACACCGATTCCTCTCAGGAAGAGGCAGAGACCAGTCATGCCAATGCAGCAGAGGTAACTATAATTTCCTCCGACCCAGAATCTTTGCCAAGACAGAAAACTCGGCGGGTCATCCAGAAAGTAAGATTTTCACACCCTCTTGCTCATTTGGACCCCAACTTTCTTTTGAAGAAACAATAGCACGAGTCAAGGCGTATGACCCGGAGTGACGGTGCTCAAGATCTCGTATCCAGATTACCCAACACCTTGGCTCCTCTAAAGCCTCGCAACGAGGTGTCACATAACCCGACTCTTGCCCTTCCAAAGGCTGGTCTCATTCGTCAACCTCTTAATCCTTCCGACTCAAATTATCAGGGAACACCTCCGTCATCCGGCGACTCTACTGGAACTCAAATGCCTGTTTTCAAGGTTGCCCATGGGTAAGTATTTTCACTTGTTCATAAATAACTTATAGTGATGTACTCATGAACTCTTGTATTCTTGTGACAGAGGTGTAGCTAAGGCGGGCAAGAAGCAGAAGGTGGGCGGTTCTTCAAAGGACCCCAAAGCTTCTGAGCCGGAGACGCAGACAATGGAAACCTCTGAAGCCCCCATCCAAGACCCTGAAGAACCTGTCAATGAACCTCCACCGCAAACTGATGCTGTGGTCTTTGAGTCAATGAACACTGACATTAACCCGGCGGCCAGTCATGACCCGCCAAGTCCTAAGCCGCCTAGCCTGCCAAGCTAACTAAAGAAACCTCTCCTAAGAAGAATTCTGATGATGTTGCTGTTACTGGGACAGTTTACACAGTGCCAGGAGCTTCAACCGTGTTGGCCAAGCATAACACTAAGGAAGAATTACCTTCCTTGGAGAAAGGCAAGGCCAAACTGGACCTGGAAAGCTATTCCTCCTTCAGCACATGTGACGTGTACACGGGCTATCTGAGCCGCCTTAACATAAGCCGGGATATGGAGGCTGGGTTAGTCCAGTTGATGAAGCAGAAATATGAGGTATAAACATATCCAACCCCTCTTTAGCCTTGTATATATACATATATCCATACTAGCCCCCAAGTTTGAAGTATAGGAAATTTTTTGAATATGCTTCAGACTTGTGAAATTTCCAAAGTATAACTCCCAAGGGTCGGCTTGTCTTGAAAAGACGAGCCAGGTCTTGATGATCTTGACAGAATCAAATATGTAGCCCCCAAGGGCCGTCTTAATTTTTGAAAAGATGAGCCGGGTCTTGATGACCTTGACAGAATCAAATATGTAGCCCCCAAGGGTCGGCTTAACTTTTGACAAGATGAGTTGGGTCTTTATAGAAATTGAAATGACCTACATTAGCCCCCAAGTGCCAAGTATATTGCTTGCAATATGCTTGGGACTTAATTTAACTGTATCACAAAAAATTACTCCTTGTGTGGTAACGATTGCTTCAATATTGTATTTTAGGAGGAGTTGAACATGAAAGAGTCGCAACTTGGCGACTTAAATAAGAATATAGAACTTCAACAAGCTGAAACTTCGGCCAATTCATAGTTGAAAACTTCATTGGAAGAGATTGAAAAAATCAAGGCGATTTTGATGCCGAGAGAACCACTTGGGAGTCTGACAAGGCTGCACTGCTGAATAGAGCCAAAGAGGCTGAAAATCAACTTAAGCCGGTGACTGACGAACTTGCTGGCTTAAAAAAATATATTCCACATGACTCCCTCCGTCTTTGGTAAGTTGAAAAACTTGCACTTCATTATATGCTTGTAAAGTTCTATAACTCGCCTGACGAGTCATTATATATGATCTCTAACTCGCCTGGCGACTCTTGTGCAAAAAATTGAACAGGCCCGAGAAGCACTAGTCTTGGTTAGAACATGCTGCTCAAATTGAAGGCGGTTTATTCATTGACTGAGCAGTTATATGTTGGAACCTTTCACGGTCTTGTAACTTTGTCAGGCGGCAAAAAACATCCAACTGTTATCAAAACTGTGTTGGAGCAACTTTCAACTGTGCCGACTCAAATTAAAGAACACAAATGTGACGTCCGGATAATTAAGCTACAGTAAACCTCTGCTAACGACGCCACGTCACCACTGTTACTGTTGATAAACTCGCATTGATTCAAATCCCCGTTCAAATTCAAATTTAAAATAAATTCAAATAAATTATTTCTTCAAGCAGTAAAACTAAAATGTTCAAAGTGGAAAATATTCCCTTGATATTTGTCATGTTGGAACTGAAGGAAATATGCCCTAGAGGCAATAATAAAGTTATTATTTATTTCCTTATTTCATGATAAATGTTTATTATTCATGCTAGAATTGTATTAACCGGAAACATAATACATGTGTGAATACATAGACAAACATAGTGTCACTAGTATGCCTCTACTTGACTAGCTCGTTAATCAAAGATGGTTAAGTTTCCTAACCATAGACATGAGTTGTCATTTGATTAACGGGATCACATCATTAGGAGAATGATGTGATTGACTTGACCCATTCCGTTAGCTTAGCACTTGATCGTTTAGTATGTTGCTATTGCTTTCGGCGAAGTATCGAGTGAAAACTTGATTTCAATGATGTGGCCGTTGAGGGTGAAGCCACTTCAAGGATGGCTCCCACCCCACCTCCACCCATGCCGACAGGCTCTCCGGCGATCTCCCTTCCTAGCCACCAAAATCCCAAACCACTCCACTCATCCTCTCCAGCGTCACCTCCTCTCTACGTGGATCACCATCTTCGATGGATCAAGGTTCTGGTTCTACCCTTGGCTTGGATTTCTCCAAGGGGATGGTTTTTGCTAATGAGATCTATAGATCTTGTGGTGTCTCGGTTCATCCTTCGGATGACACGGATCCTTTCATCATGGTGGTCTTGTTCAGTAGGCATGATTTCCGCCTTTCAGAATATTCGGTTGCTGCAGTGCTTGAGGCCGCTATTGGTGGATCGGCGATTGAGTTCATGGTTGCCATTATACGTGACAAGGTATTCTCCTTTCATGTTTCATGCAAAAAAGTTGGTCTCCACGTTCTTGCCGTCCGGTCTTTCGCTTGTGAGCATTTTAAGTGCTTCTTCCACCTTTGGGGCCATGGTGGTCCGAATTGGAGACGTGAAGTTTTGATTTGGAGAAAAGAGTGTGATGCTGAATGGATTTTTGTTAGTCCTACTAAACGTCGCACTACTATGGGTATGATGGCCATGCATAAACCTCCTGTTAAATCTTCTCTCAAGTCTACCCCTAGTTGCAGGAAGAAACTTTCATTCGCTACGTTTCAAAACTACCCTGCTTGCAAGGGTTATCAATACCCTGCCATGCAAACGTGCATTGACACTATCCAGGATGCGGGTTATGTTCTTAATCAATGTGAGCGTGTCATTATTCATTCTCCTCCGGCACCGGAGCTCCGGTGGACGGTGGCTACTCCGCCGGTCTATTTTGGTACGGTGCCTCCGCCATCCGCTCGATCTGCGTCAATCTCGCAGGAGCTGGTTCCCCAATCTTCGGTGCATCTGTTGGGCGGGTCTGCAAATTTTTCAAACCACCACCTTCCTGATGCACCAGCAATTCATGGGCCCATTGCGTCATTAGGGGCCGTTCCTGCCCAGCCCAGCAGCCCACCATCTGAGTCATGTGTAATGTCTCCAGGCCCAGTCAATGCCGAATCTCCCAATGCATGGCAAGTCAATCAGAATCGTAACTTATCTCCCACCCGATTTTTGGGCCGGTCTATTGAGGATTTGGATGGATTTTCTTCTATGGTTGATGAAATGGCTTTTAATGTCTGGAAATGCCATAACTGCTTTTCTATGGCACATATCACCTCCAGTTGCACCAATCAAACGCGCTGTCGCCGTTGTTTTCGGCTAGGCCATAGGGCAAAATCTTGCATAGGATCTGCACTAGCAAGAGGTTTTAGGTGGGTCCCGCGCGTCATCGAGAGCACATCTAACAGCCCACCACCGGCTTTACGGCTTGACGCCTCGAGTTCCCTCCACCCTGCCACTGCCTCTTGCCCATTGATACATCCCGTCGATGAGTCCCATTTAACATCGTCATCAGAGCCTACCCCGCCTCCGCCTCCGCCACCCCCATCACCTCCATCCCCTCCAGCTCCGCCTCCGCCATCACCTCCATTACCACCATCTCCCGCAGCTCCACCATCCGCCCCACGACCAGATACGCCGCCACCTCCAACCACAACACCTCCACCATTGCCGCGTCCACCGTCAGCAACTTCTCCGGAGATGGCCAACTTTGAGCTAGATCCTCTGCCGTACGTGCCGCCGGGCTTTGAGATCATCGATGGAGGGCCACTTCGTCTCCCTCGCACCTTCTTTGCTCCAGCTGCTACGCCTGACAGAAGGCATGAGGAGTATGCGATTGGCATCATCGAGCCAGTGCCGCTGCCTGAGGAGATTCAACTCTACCGCAACATGGTTAGTGACTTTGTTGTTAATCAGTTGGAGAGAGATGTTCTGGATGTTCAGCCATGGATTCAGGGCATTGGTTTGTTCCGCTTCTGTAGTGCAATCTCTAGGCAAATTATGATGGATCATCCACCCTTTGATTTGGGCAATGATCGCTTTGTTCGTTTCATTCCGCATGATGAGGGGAACAATTACAGAGCTGTTCAGGGTTTTCGACGTGGGTGGGTCATGCTCTTGGGAGTTCCATTGGATTATCGTCGGCCGCAGTACATTGCAGATGTGATTAGCACTTTTGGCCGTTTCCACTATTGGCATCAGGCCGATCCTCTCTTGGTGCGGACTCTGGCATATGTGTCCTTCACTGCCCCATCTATGGTGCCTCGAGGTGTGGTTTATAAGGAGTTTGGAGATTTTGGTGGTACTAGGGTTTCATGGTCTACTCCAGTCTATGTTCTGTCTGTGGATTTTGCGGACATGTTGCCTGCGGATGAAGATCCTATGCCATTCGATGGAAATCCACACCCCCTTCCTGGCCAGATGCACTTCCACAATCACAACTGGGTACTACCGGAGTTTCCTGAACTAGGATGGAATGATGTGCCTCCACCTGTTGTTGACAATGATAATGTGCAGCATGATGCCGTCCCTGACAATGTTGATGCACCTGAGGAACCTGTTGAAGTTCAGTCACAAGAGTCCATGGTGCTGCAATTTTCAGATGATTCAGTTAACAATGCAATTGAACATGATGAGGTTCACAATGCTGATATTGCTCCCCTCCACCCGGGAGCTCAACTTCCAGCTCAGCAGGTTCTCCATATTGGTCGGGTTCTAACAGTTTTTGGCCCAATTCTACCCCCACAGATGCAGTGGACTCGTACTTTCTGTAAGTACATGCAACACTTTGATTCTGCAGTCATTCCTCGGCCATTGCAGATGCCTCTGTTTAACTTCATTAAGCAAACTTGGAGTCACAGCCTTTCTATTGAGAGTGTGGACATCAGCTTGTTGCCGCCTCCGTCTGCTCCTGAGGTTTTCTGTCAGCAACCACCAGTCAAGCGCCCAGTTGCTCATGCGCTCCGTTTCGATGAGCCATCTGATTTGTCTGAACCTGTCTTTGAGAAATTTCAGTTCTCTGCTATGCCTATTATCAATAATAAGAGATCTCATAAATCTGCCGTTGTTGGGCCGACTCTTCTGGATTCTCAAGTTCGTCATAGTGCCCGGCTTCACACCTCGCGTGATGGTTTTCGTCAGGCGCCCCCAGGATCAACCAGCCCACAGTCTGTCAAACGCACCAAGAAGCGCAAAACTTGTGCCCGACCTGTCCAATCTGCACCCGCTCTTGATGAGCCAGTTGTGCCTCCTCCAACTGCGATTGCTGACCTCCAACGCATTGGTGCACGTCTGCGGATTGCCCCTGAGAAGATCACTGCGGAGAAGCTTGTAGCTGATCCTTCTGAAGCCACCCTTTCCAAGGATTCTGATGATGAATGAAGTCTGCAACATCATGGGTCGCTGGCGAACCCATTTAATCGCCACTTATCTTTGCTTTTTTTACTTCGTGTTGAACTTTATAATGTTGTTCGGTGGATGTTGTAGGTCATTGTGTGACCTACTTTTGCTTTTCTTCCCTTTAGTTTGTAATGAATCAGACAAGCTTTAGAGACTGGAAGATATTGTGTTGGAATGTGCGTGGCCTTAACTCTGAAGCAAGGCAACTTGCAGTTAAACAGAAGATAGATGAAAGTGGGTGCTCTATCATTTGTTTGCAAGAAACTAAATGCATGCATATAGATTAGCGTTTTCTTAGGAAATTTTGTCCTAGACGCTTTGATAATTTTGTGTATATGCCATCGTCTGGGGATTCTGGTGGTCTCCTGATTATTTGGAATTCGGCTTTCTTTTCTGGGAAATTAATTCAAGCCCACTCCTATGGCATCATTGTGGAATTTGCATCAGCACACACTTCTGAAGTTTGGACCTTAGTTTCAATTTATGGTCCTTGTCAGAATCCTGCTCGAGATGAGTTTTCTCAATGGTTATATAACCTCAACATACAATTTGATGAGAAATGGTTGCTCCTCGGTGATTTTAATTTCATGCGATCCTTGGAAAACTGTAATCTACTAGGGGGTAATGTTAACGATATTTTTCTCTTCAATGAAATTATTGGACATCTAGGTTTGGTGGAGTTACCAATAAAGGGTCGACAGTTTACTTGGTCCAATATGCAAACAAATCCTCTTCTTGAACAGATTGACTAGTTTTTCACCACGGTATCTTGGACCTCTGATCATCCTAATACAATGGTCATGCGCCTCGCACGGACAACATCGGATCATGTACCTTGTGTAGTTTCTGTTGCCACTTCTATTCCGAAAGCCAAGGTCTTCCGTTTTGAAAATTATTAGGTAAACCTCCCAGGTTTTGCTGAATGTGTTTCTGAAGTTTGGAACAAGCCTGTTCAGAGGTCATCTGCTGCTGGTATAATTTCGGCCAAGTTTAAATCACTCTGTTATGCTCTTAAGAGGTGGCACGTAAGCCTTTCAAAGGTTAAAGCTCTAATTGCTGATTGCAACAAGGTGATCCTGCACTTTGATGGTTTGGAGGAACTTCGGGTGCTCACTTGGCCAGAGTTGAATTTTCGTAAAATTGTTAAACTCCATCTTGAGGATATTCTTCGTTTGCAATTCATCTACTGGAAGCAGTGTTGTACCATCAGATTCATCAAAGTGGGCGAGGAAAACACGAAATTTTTTCACGCCATGGCTACAGAGTGCTACCGACGAAATACCATCACCTCGATTAAAAATGCTGCAGGAGAGGTTGTGACTGATCATCATCAGTTAGCTTCCATGTTTTGGTCTGATTTCAAGCAGCGCATGGGTCAAGCCAAGGGTATTCACATGACCTTCGACCTTGATAACCTCTTGACTAGGGTTGAAGGGCCTCAGGATTTATCCAAGCCATTCACTGATGATGAGGTGGAGGAGGTCATTAAACATTTACCGTCTGACCGAGCCGCTGGCCCGGATGGATTTACAGGCCTTTTCCTAAAGAAATGTTGGAGTGTTCTTAAACCAGATTTTATGAAGTTGGTTGCTGAGTTCTATGAGGGAAAATGCAGCTTGGAATGTCTTAACACATCTCTCATTACCCTCATTCCTAAGAAGTTAAGCCCTGATACTGTTGGTGACTTCCGGCCAATCTCTTTAACTAATACATGTCTTAAGTTCTTAACCAAGCTTCTGGCAAATCGGTTGCAGAAAGTAATACTCCAATGCATCCACCGTAACCAATATGGCTTCCTCAAGTATCGCTCTATCCAAGACTGCCTCTTAGAAGCTTTGCATTGGTGTATATATTCAAAACACCAATGCAAAGCTTCTAAGAGGCCCATTGTTTTATTGAAACTGGATTTCACTAAAGCGTTTGACACGATTGAGCATGATGCCATACTCAGAATTCTTAAGTACAAGGGCTTTGATGAGCGTTGGAATGGTTGGGTCAGTAACCTTCTCTCTTCTGGTTCTTCTGCGGTTTTGTTAAATGGGGTTCCTGGTCAACACTTTCAGTGCAAGTGTGGTGTTCGTCAAGGCGATCCCCTATCGCCTCTCCTCTTTGTCATTGCGGTGGATCTTCTGCAAACTGTGGTGAACGACATGTGCACTCGTAACATCCTCAGCTTACCTATCCCAACAAGGTCTAACGACTATCCGATTGTTCAGTACGCGGACGACACACTGATTGTTTTGCTAGCGGTTGACAGCCAATTGATTGCTCTCAAGGATATGTTACACAATTTTGCTAAATCCACGGGTTTGTGGGTCAACTTCAGTAAATCTTCACTCATCCCAATGAACATGTCTGAGGAAGAAGGAATTCGTATTGTTGCCCTACTTGGATGCTCTATTGGATCAATGCCTTTCACGTATCTTGGACTACCCATGGGTACCTCTAGGCCGACCATTTACGATCTTTTTGCCTCTTGTTGATCGCATTGAGAGAAGATTATCTGCAACTTCTTGTCTCCTCAACCAAGGCAGTCGGCTTCAACTCCTGCAGTCAGCCCTCATGTCCATGCCCATTTACTTTCTCTGCTCTTTATCTATACCACAGGGTATCCTCAAGCAGATTGAAAGGATTGAACGGCAGTGTCTTTGGAGGGGGAATACTGAAACTCCAAGACAATCTCTAGCTGCTTGGGAGTTGGTTTGCAAGCCAAAGAAGTATGGAGGGCTGAGTGTCACTCATTTGGGCGTGTAGAATGAATCTCTTCTGATCAAACATCTGTTCAAGTTCTTCAATAAGAAAGATGTCCCATGGGTTAACCTCATTTGGAATTCATATTATCATTCCTCACCCCCACAAGTTACTCAGCTCTGTGGCTCCTTTTGGTGGCGCGATGTGCTCAAGTTGTATGAAAAGTTCTGTTTGCTTGCCACACCACAAGTGCATGCTGGAGATACTGTGGTCTTCTGGCTTGATCGTTGGCAAATTGACAATAGAATGATTGCTCTTAAGGATCGATTCCCTAGACTTCATTCATTTGCCATTGATGACACGATAACAGTCAAAGACTTTTTTTCTTACCAGTCGACTGTTCAAGGTTTTCATTTACCTTTCTCTTCGGAGGCATATATGGAACTAACCCAACTCCAGACTTTGTTGCAACCCATAAACTTGCAGTCAGAAGAGAAGGATGTTTGGAAATGGCCATCAAAATCTGGAGAGTATCAATCCAAACTCTACTATGAGTTCTCCTTCTCTCATTTGAGGATTGACCCAATTTTCAAATATGTTTGGAAATGCTCCTGTACCCTCAAGATCAAGGTTTTTGGATGGCTTTTATTGATGGACCGTCTTAACACACAAGACATGATGCAGAGAAGGCACTAGAATATCTAGGATGATACATGTGTTCTTTGCCAATCTTCCTTTCATGAAGATAGAATCCACCTCTTTTTCTCTTGCAATTTTAGTCAAAGAGTATGGAATTATCTTGGGATTTCCTGGCCAGCATCACCCAATCAGTCTACCTTCATGATGGCTTCAGTTTCTAGAAAGGATTTCAATAAGCCTTTCTATTCTGAGGTGGTTTTTACTGCCACATGGAACATTTGGACACAGAGGAATGGCAAGATCTTTAGAAACGAGACTCCAAGTTTTAGAACTTGGAGGAGAAATTTTGTGCATGATCTCTCTTTACTAGCTCACAGAATCAAATGTAAATATAGGGACAGTCTGTTAGCTTGGATAGCCTCTCTCCCCTAAATCTCTTTGTAAGTATGATAGCTCTCTTTGCAATTTTTGTTTTTCTTTCTCTTTAGTTGTACAGAGAACCTTTTGTTTGTTTTTGTTATGAATAAAGGACTGTGAGGCTGTTGCCTTGCAGTACATAGTCAAAAAAAACTTGATTTCAGTGAAAATCTGGAAACTTGAATCCCACCCCGTTGGATCTGTAGCGAACGACATCTACTCAAGTGCGGAGCTTTCACCAGCAACTTAAACACATATTAGCACAAAACCCCCTCTCTTATTCGCCATCTAGGGCCATAGTCCTTGACTCTTCGTGAGATGGATTTGTCTTCAATCCTGTTATGCGTCCCGATGGAGCCTCAACCGCCGGCTAGCCCTTGCCCTACGCCGGCTGCAACGAGACCTCCGTTGGCAGCGACTACCCTCCACTGGCCTCTATTGGCTCCCCATTGGCTACGACTCTCCCTCCACCGGCCATGTCTGGCACCGTGACTTTCCTTTCGCTGATCGCCATGGGGCTGCCGTCGGTGGCCGCTCACACTCGGCGGCCGTGACTGACTCTTTGGAGTACTCGTCACCACTGCCCCTCGATATTTGATTGCCGTGCCTCTATTCGTTCCCCTTACCTCCCCTTCTATTTGATTTGAGGCAAGCCAGTGGTGCTTTTAATTTTGGTGTAGAACAAGATGAAATTCAGAGTTTCACTGTATATTTTGACCTATTGAGGGTATGAAATTCATGTGGTATGGGATTTTGAGATTTCTGTATCTCTGAATGTTTAAGTTTGAGAATTTTCTAGTGTTTGTATTGTGAATCTAAATTGTAGAAAATGTGTCATCTGAAGAGAATTGGTAACAATCAGAAACTTATTTACAACTTATGCAAAGAACTGGCCATTAAACTCTCGCATTCACTATTTAATTAGGAGATGATTTGAGCCATTTTGTAGGTTCTTTTCTCCTGCGAAAATGAAACAACCCATTATGCAGAGTAAGCTTGTGATCTTTTAGGAATAGAAACTGCTATTTGCTGAAAGCCTGCAAGCTTTTGATGATTACTGCATTTCAGGAATATGAACTGCTCTTTGCTGCAAGCATGCAACCTTGTGATGCTTACTGCATTTTTAGTTATTACTTTCTTCTATACTTATTACTAGAAAGTGTAATCATGTAGCTAGTTGCAATGGTGTTTCCACCATTATTCAGATCTGTACAAACAAGTCACTCCATTAGTCATATAAACTAAAGCAAAAAATCACGTTGAATCTTGAGTGGTAATATACATCAACATTCAGCTACAAGTTTACAAAGGATGAACTATTAAGTCAGAGAGAAGATTCTGTACATCAATAATTAGGAGGAGCTACAACTTCGCACCGAATCAGATACTACCTACACGGAATTTACATCAAAATTGTAGCATATTTTTGCTAGACGGGCTCCCTACATACACATACAGGACACGACCACCGGCGTCGCTCAACTTCATCTTCAGCGCCTGCACCGCCACAGCTATGAGCGCCGCCTGCTGTAGTCGCCTCACCTCGCGAGCCCTCCCCGTTGTTGCGAGCTCTGTCTATGTCCGCCTCACCTCGGAACCTCCTCCCGGCCGAGCGGAGCTTCCACGCGGTGGGGGCCTGCGCCGCCGCCGCTGCGAGCGCTGGCTGTGCCTGCCTCGCCGCAGGATTCGTCCCCGCCAAGGGGAATCGGCGCGGTGCATGGACGCGCCACCACATTTGGCAGCACCGGCTGTGGCGCCTCTCCTCGGCAGTCATCTGGCGTGGGGCGCGCCGACGTCGCCGCGGGATAGGAAGGGGAGGGGACAAGCAAGGGTCAAAATCCTGACAACATTACTAGGAAGGAGGGGGTTTTGTGCTAATGTGTGTTTAAGTTGCTGGTGGGAGCTCCACACTTGAGTAGATGCCGTTCACTACAGATCCAACGGGGTGGGATTCAAGTTTCCAGATTTTCACTGAAATCAAGTTTTCACTCGATACTTCGCCATTGCTTTCTTCATGACTTATACATGTTCCTATGACTATGAGATTATGTAACTCCCGTTTACTGGAGGAACACTTTGTGTGCTACCAAACATCACAACGTAACTGGGTGATTATAAAGGTGCCCTACAGGTGTCTCCGAAGGTACTTGTTGAGTTGGCGTATTTCAAGATTAGGATTTGTCACTCCGATCATCGGAGAGGTATCTCTGGGCCCACTCGGTAATACACATCACTATAAGCCTTGCAAGCATTGTAACTAATGAGTTAGTTGCGGGATGATGTATTACGGAACGAGTAAAGAGACTTGTCGGTAACAAGATTGAACTAGGTATTGAGATACCACGATCGAATCTCGGACAAGTAACATACCGATGACAATGGGAACAACGTATGTTGTTATGCGGTTTGACCGATAAAGATCTTCGTAGAATATGTAGGAGCCAATATGAGCATCCAGGTTCCGCTATTGGTTATTGACCAGAGACGTGTCTCGGTCATGTCTACATAGTTCTCGAACCTGTAGGGTCCGCACCCTTAAAGTTTGATGACGATTATATTATGAGTTTATGTGTTTTGATGTACCGAAGGTAGTTCAGAGTCCCGGATGAGATCGGGGACATCATGAGGAGTCTCAAAATGGCCGAGACATAAAGATCGATATATTGGACGACTATATTCGGACATCGGAAAGGTTCCGAGTGATTCGGGTATTTTTTGGAGTACCGGAGAGTTACGGGAATTCGCCGGGGAGTAGATGGGCCTTATTGGGCTTTAGGGAAAAGAGAGAGGAGCGGCTGCGCGCCCCCCAAGGCCTAGTCCGAATTGGACTAGGGGGAGGGGCGGCGCCCCCTCCTTCCTTCTCTCCTACTCCTACTACTTGGAAGGGCTCCTAGTTCTACTAGGAAAGGGGGAATCCTACTCCCGGTGGGAGTAGGACTCCCCTAGGGCGCGCCATAGAGAGGGCCGGCCCTCTGCCTCCTCCACTCCTTTATATACGGGGAGAGGGGCACCCCTTGGAGACACAACCATTGATCATTGATCTCTTAGCCGTTTGCGGTGCCCCTCTCCACCATAGTCCACCTCGATAATATCGTAGCGGTGCTTAGGCGAAGCCCTGCGATGATAGAACATCAACATCGTCATCACGCCGTTGTGCTGACGGAACTCTCCCTCAAAGCTCGGCTGGATCGGAGTTCGAGGGACGTCATCGAGCTGAACGTGTGCTGAACTCGGAGGTGCCGTACGTTCGGTACTTGGATCGGTCGGATCGTGAAGACGTACGACTACATCAACCGCATTGTGCTAACACTTCCGCTTACGGTCTACGAGGGTACGTAGACGACACTCTCCCCTCTCGTTGCTATGCATCACCATGATCTTGCGTGTGCGTAGGAAAATTTTAAAATTACTGCGTTCCCCAACATTGGCATCTGAGCCAGGTTATTGCGTAGATGTTATATGCACGAGTAGAACACAAGTGAGTTGTGGGCGATACAAATCATACTGCTTACCAGCATGTCATACTTTGGTTCGGCGGTATTGTTGGATGAAGCGGCCCGGACCGACATTACGCGTGCGCTTACGCGAGACTGGTTCCACCGACGTGCTTTGCACACAGGTGGCTGGCGAGTGTCAGTTTCTCCAACTTTAGTTGAACCGAGTGTGGCTACGCCCGGTCCTTGAGAAGGTTAAAACAACACTAACTTGATGAACTATCGTTGTGGTTTTGATGCGTAGGTAAGAACGGTTCTTGCTCAGCCCGTAGCAGCCACGTAAAACTTGCAACGACAAAGTAGAGGACGTCTAACTTGTTTTTGCAGGGCATGTTGTGATGTGACATGGTCAAGACGTGATGAGATATAAATTGTTGTATGAGATGATCATGTTTTGTCGAAGTTATCGGCAACTGGCAGGAGCCTTATGGTTGTCTCTTTATTTGCATAAGATGCAAGTGCTATGTAATTGTTTTACTTTATCGCTATACGATAGCAATAGTTGCAAAACAATAGCTAGTGAAACGACCATGTGACGACACGTTGATAAAAGATCAAGATGATGGAGATCATGGTGTCATGCCGGTAACAATGAAGATCATGACAGTACTTTGGAGATGGAGATCAAAAGCACAAGATGATTATGGCCATATCATGTCACGTATTTTGATTGCATGTGATGTTTATCTTTTATACATCTTATTTTGCTTAGTTCGACGGTAGCTTTATAAGATGACCTCTCACTAAATTGCAAGGAAAAAGTGTTCTCCCTGAGTATGCACCGTTGCCAAAGTTCGTCGTGCCCAGACACCACGTGATGATCGGGTGTGATAAGCTCTACGTCCATCTACAACGGGTGCAAGCCAGTTTTGCACATGCAGAATACTCAGGTTAAACTTGACGAGCCTAGCATATGCAGATATGGCCTCGGAACACTGAGACCGAAAGGTCGAGCGTGAATCATATAGTAGATATGATCAACATAGTGATGTTCACCATTGAAAACTACTCCATTTCACGTGATGATCGGTTATGGTTTAGTTGATTTGGATCACGTGATCACTTAGATGATTAGAGGGATGTCTATCTAAGTGGGAGTTCTTAAGTAATATGATTAAATTGAATTTTAATTTATCATGAACTTAGTCCTGATAGTATTAGCATATCTATGTTGTAGATCAATAGCTCGCGTTTAGCTCCCCTGTTTTATTTTTGATATGTTCCTAGAGAAAACTAAGTTGAAAGATGTTAGTAGCAATGATGCGGATTGGATATGTGATCTGAGGATTATCCTCATTGCTGCACAGAAGAATTATGTCCTTGATGCACCGCTAGGTGACAGACCTATTGCAGGAGCAGATCCAGACGTTATGAACATTTGGTAGCTCAATATGATGACTACTTGATAGTTTAGTGCACCATGCTTAACGGCTTAGAATCGGGACTTCAAAGACGTTTGAGCGTCATGGATCGTATGAGATGTTCCAGGAGTTGAAGTTGATATTTCAAGAAAATACCCGAGTTGAGAGATATGAAGTCTCCAACAAAGTTCTATAGCTAAAAGATGGAGGAGAATAGCTCAAGCAGTGAGCATGTGCTCAGATTGTCTGGGTACTACAATCTCTTGAATCAAGTCGGAGTTAATCTTCCAGATAAAATAGTGATTGACAGAATTCTCTAGTCACCATCACCAAGTTAGTAGAACTTCATGATGAACTATAGTATGCAAGGGATGACGTAAACGATTCCCGAGCTTTTCATGATGATGAAATCGATGAAGGTAGAAATCAAGAAAGAGCATCAAGTGTTGATGATTAACAAGACCACTAGTTTCAAGAAAAGGGCAAAGGGAAAGAAAGGGAACTTCAAGAAGAATGGCAAGCAAGTTGTTGCTCAAGTGAAGAAGCCCAATTCTGGACCTAAGCCTGAGACTAAGTGCTTCTACTGGAAAGGGACTGCTCACTGGAAGCGGAAATGCCCTGAATATTTAGTGGATAAGAAGGATGGCAAAGTGAACAAGGGTATATTTGTTATACATGTTATTGATGTGTACCTTACTAGTATTTATAGTAGCCCATGGGTATTTGATACTTGTTCGGTTGCTAAAAAATAGTAACTCGAAACAGGAGTTACAAAATAAATAGAGACTAGTTAAGGGTGAAGTGATGATGTGTGTTGGAAGTGGTTCCAAGATTGATATGATCATCATCGCACACTCCCTATACTTTCGGGATTAGTGTTAAACCTAAATAAATGTTATTTGGCGTTTGTGTTGAGCATGAATATGATTTGATCATATTTATTGCAATACTGTTATTCATTTAAAATTAGAGAATAATTGTTGTTCTGTTTACATGAATAAAACCTTCGATGGTCATACACCCAATGAAAATAGTTTGTTGGATCTCGATCGTGGTGATACACATATTCATAATATTGATGCCAAAAGATGCAAAGTTGACAATGATAGTGCAACTTATTTGTGGCACTGCCGTTTAGGTCATATCGGTGTAAAGCGCATGAAGAAAATCCATGCTGACGGGCTTTTGGAATCACTTGATTATGAATCAGTTGATGCTTGCGAACCATGCCTCATCGGTAAGATGACTAAGACTCCATTCTCTCGAACAATGGAGCGCGCAACAGACTTGTTGGAAATAATACATACTGATGTATGTAGTCCGATGAGTGTTGAGGCTCGCGGCGGGTATCATTATTTTTCTGACCTTCACAGATGATTTGAGCAGATATGGGTATATCTACTTGAAGAAACTTAAGTCTGAAACATTTGAAAAGTTCAAAGAATTTCAGAGTGAAGTGGAAAATCATCGTAACAAGAAAATAAAGTTTCTACGATCTGATCACAGAGGCGAATATTTGAGTTACGAGTTTGGCCTTCAATTAAAACAATGTGGAATAGTTTCACAAACTCATGCCACCTGGAACACCACATCGTAATGGTGTGTCTGAATGTCATAACCGTACTTTATTTGATATAGTGCAATCTATGATGTCTCTTACTGATTTACCACTATCGTTTTGGGGTTATGCATTAGAGACAAGTGCATTCACATTAAAAAGGGCACCATCTAAACCCGTTGAGACGACACCGTATGAACTATGGTTTAGCAAGAAACCTAAGCTGTCATTTCTTAAAGTTTGGGATTGCGATGCTTATGTGAAAAATTTTCATCTTGATAAGCTCAAACCCAAGTCGGAGAAGTGCGTCTTCATAGGTTACCCAAAAGTAACTGTTGGGTACACCTTCTATCACAGATCCGAATGCAAGATATTTGTTGCTGAGAATGGATCCTTTCTAGAGAAGGAGTTTCTCTCGAAAGAAGTGAGTGGGAGGAAAGTAGAACTTGATGAGGTAACTATACCTGCTCCCTTATTCGAAAGTAGTTCATCATAGAAATCTGTTTCTGTGACTCCTACACCAATTAGTGAGGAAGCTAATGATGATGATCATGTAACTTCAGATCAAGTTACTACCGAACCTCGTAGGTCAACTAGAGTGAGATCCGCACCAGAGTGGTACGGTAATCCTGTTCTGGAGGTCATGTTAATTGACCATGACGAACCTACGAACTATGAGGAAGCGATGATGAGACCAGATTCCGTGAAATGGCTCGAGGCCATGAAATCTGAGATGGGATCCATGTATGAGAACAAAGTGTGGACTTTGGTTGACTTGCCCTATGATCAACAAGCCATAGAAAATAAATGGATCTTCAAGAGGAAGACAGACGCTGATAGTAGTGTTACTATCTACAAAGCTAGACTTGTTGAAAAAGGTTTTGACAAAGTTCAAGGTGTTGACTACGATGAGATTTTCTCACTTGTAGCGATGCTTAAGTCTGTCCGAATCATGTTAGCAAATTGCCACATTTTATGAAATCTAGCAAATGGATGTCAAAACTACATTCCTTAATGGATTTCTTAAAGAAGAGTTGCATATGATGCAACCAGAAGGTTTTGTCGATCCTAAAGGTGCTAACAAAATGTGCAAGCTCCAGCGATCCATCTATGGACTGGTGCAAGCATCTCAGAGTTGGAATATACGCTTTGATGAGTTGATCAAAGCATATAGTTTTATACAAACTTGTGGTGAAGCCTGTATTTACAAGAAAGCGAGTGGGAGCACTACAACATTTCTGATAAATATATATGAATGACATATTGTTGATCGAAAATAATGTAGAATTTTCTGGAAAGCATAAAGGAGTATTTGAAAGGAGTTTTTCAAATAAAGACCTCGGTGAAGCTACTTACATATTGAGCATCAAGATCTATAGAGATAGATCAAGACGCTTGATAAGTTTTTTCAATGAGTACATACCTTGACAAGATTTTGAAGTAGTTCAAAATGGAACAATCAAAGAAAGAGCTCTTACCTGTGTTACAAGATGTGAAATTGAGTAAGACTCAAAGCCCGACCATGGCAGAAGATAGAAAGAGAATGAAAGTCATTCCTATGCCTCAGCCATAGTTTCTATAAAGTATGCCATGCTGTGTACCAGATCTATTATATACCCTACATTGAGTTTAGTAAGGGAGTACAATAGTGATCTAGGAGTAGATCACTGGACAACGGTCAAAATTATCCTTAGTGGAATAAGGATATGTTTCTCGATTATGGAGGTGACAAAAGGTTTGTAGTAAAGGGTTATGGTGATGCAAATTTTGACACTGATCCAGATGACTCTAAGTCTCAATCTGGATACATTTTTAAAGTGGGAGCAATTAGCTAGAGTAGCTCCGTGCAGAGCATTGTTGACATAGAAATTTGCAAAATACATACGGATCTGAATGTGGCAGACCCGTAGACTAAACTTCTCTCACAAGCAAAACATGATCACACCTTAGTACTCTTTGGGTGTTAATCACATCGATGTGAACTAGATTATTGACTCTAGTAAACCCTTTGGGTGTTGGTCACATGACGATGTGAACTATGGGTGTTAATCACATGGTGATGTGAATTGTTGATGTTAAATCACATGGCGATGTGAACTAGATTATTGACTCTAGTGCAAGTGGGAGGTTGAAGGAAATATGCCCTAGAGGCAATAATAAAGTTATTATTTATTTCCTTATTTTATGATAAATGTTTATTATTCATGCTAGAATTGTATTAACCGGAAACATAATACATGTGTGAATACATAGACAAACATAGTGTCACTAGTATGCCTCTACTTGACTAGCTCGTTAATCAAAGATGGTTAAGTTTCCTAACCATAGACATGAGTTGTCATTTGATTAACGGGATCACATCATTAGGAGAATGATGTGATTGACTTGACCCATTCCGTTAGCTTAGCACTTGATCGTTTAGTATGTTGCTATTGCTTTCTTCATGACTTATACATGTTCCTATGACTATGAGATTATGCAACTCCCGTTTACCGGAGGAACACTTTGTGTGCTACGAAACATCACAACGTAACTGGGTGATTATAAAGGTGCTCTACAGGTGTCTCCGAAGGTACTTGTTGAGTTGGCGTATTTTGAGATTAGGATTTGTCACTCCGATCGTCGGAGAGGTATCTCTGGGCCCACTCGGTAATACACATCACTATAAGCCTTGCAAGCATTGTAACTAATGAGTTAGTTGCGGGATGATGTATTACAAAACGAGTAAAGAGACTTGCCGGTAACGAGATTGAACTAGGTATTGAGATACCACGATCGAATCTCGGGCAAGTAACATACTGATGACAAAGGGAACAACGTATGTTGTTATGCGGTTTGACCGATAAAGATCTTCGTAGAATATGTAGGAGCCAATATGAGCATCCAGGTTCAGCTATTGGTTATTGACCGGAGACGTGTCTCGGTCATGTCTACATAGTTCTCGAACCCGTAGGGTCCGCATGCTTAAAGTTCGATGACGGTTATATTGTGAGTTTATGTGTTTTGATGTACCGAAGGTAGTTCGGAGTCCTGAATGAGATTGGGGACATGACGAGGAGTCACGAAATGGTCGAGACGTAAAGATCGATATATTGGATGACTATATTCGGACATCGGAAAGGTTTCAAGTGATTCGGGTATTTTTCGGAGTACCGGAGAGTTACGGGAATTCGCCGGGGAGTAGATGGGCCTTATTGGGCTTTAGGGGAAAGAGAGAGGAGAGACTGCACCCCCCAAGGCCTAGTCCGAATTGGACTAGGGGGAGGGGCGGCCCCCCTCCTTCCTTCTCTTCTCTTTTCCCTTTCCTTCTCTCCTACTCCTACTACTTGGAAGGGCTCCTAGTTCTACTAGGAAAGGGGGAATCCTACTCGCGGTGGGAGTAGGACTCCCCTAGGGCGCGCCATAGAGAGGGCCGGCCCTCTCCCTCCTCCACTCCTTTATATACGGGGAGAGGGGCACCCCTTGGAGACACAACAATTGATCATTGATCTCTTAGCCGTGTGCGGTGCCCCTCTCCACCATAGTCCACCTCGATAATATCGTAGCGGTGCTTAGGCGAAGCCCTGCGACGGTAGAACATCAACATCGTCACCACGCCGTTGTGCTGACGGAACTCTCCCTCAAAGCTCGGCTGGACCGGAGTTCGAGGGACGTCATCAAGCTGAACGTGTGCTGAACTCGGAGGTGCCGTACGTTCGGTACTTGGATCGGTCGGATCATGAAGATGTACAACTACATCAATCGCGTTGTGCTAACGCTTCCGCTTACGGTCTATGAGGGTACGTAGACGACACTCTCCCCTCTCGTTGCTATGCATCACCATGATCTTGCGTGTGCGTAGGAATTTTTTGAAATTACTGCGTTCCCCAATAGGAACCAACCTCTTTTGAATTCCTAAAATGCCCCTAGGAAATATTTTTTTGGTCTAGCAACATTTAAAATTGGCCTTTTCAATTTCTAAAAAGGGTTAGACAACTCCTTCTGGCCTCAAACTTTTTGTGACTCCTAGAAATAATGTGCTTGATTTATATGACAAGTCTCATGTCAAACAAAACTCATTTGTTACTAAACGGAAATGCAAAACTGAGGCTAAAAATAATTAACAAAAAAGGGTCCCCCCCGCTGGGCCTCGGCCGAGCTAGCCGCCGAGCTAGCCGGCCCACCAGGCCCACCCGTCGCATCCTTATCCCTTCCCACTCCCGTGACCTAAACCGCTACCCCGCACTCCCCACGCACTCCCCCACTCCCCCGATCCCCTTCTGGATCAGGGCAATGACCCCGGCGGCGACCCTGACCACCGTCGCCATCGCTGCCTCAACATGCCGGACCCCGTCACCGGACCGCCGCCGTCCTCCTCGACCTCCTCCTCACGGCCCTATCCGCCTTCCCGTTCCTGGATCTGGAAGGGCACCCGACGGCGCCACCCGCCGCTAGAACCGCAACTCCGGCCCCTCCCCGAGCCGATTTTTGCACAACTATAGGGCCCAGTGAGGCCTCAGGCGTCTTTGCTCCATTCCCTTGTGATCCGGTCTCCGTAGGTCGCCTCCTGCACCCCCGCTCCGGCCACCACCTGCGGTCACTGCCCTGCACGTGCTCATGGCAAGCGCCTCGCCCGAACGCCGCCCGCCTCTGTCCTCGCTTCGCCGCGTCACTTGCCCAACGTCGCGCCGCGCGCGCCCACAGTCCCTGCGCCGTTGTCACCACGCTCGCCGTTCGCCCCCCGCGCGCATGCCCTGCTCCTACCTCCTGCCTCGCTCGACGCCGCCTCCTCTACCGCACCACCGCTATCCCGCTACTCGCCCTGGGCCGCTTCGCTCAACGCCGATGCCTCAGCAGATCGCCTCTGCAACCCCCCGCCCCCATCCGATGCACCACTTCGCGGGCTCTCCAACGCACTCCCCAGCGCCCCAACGGTCGCCGGAGTTGGCCGGCCGACGTCCTCTGCCGGCGCCCTCTGTAGCCCCTCGGGTGCGGGTGCCAGCACCCGCCCACCCGATAGCCCAGTGCCCGCTGTGACCTATGGGCCTTTGATAGGCGGGCCCAGCCACTTTTTTTAAAAGAAATGTAAAATATATATATATATATATATATTGATAAAAATAATTAATTAATTAGTTAAACAATTAATTAACTTAACTAATTAAAGTTAATTAGCCTAATAGCCTAGCTAGACTAAATTAACTAGTTAGTTAATGTAACAGTCAATGACAGGGGGCCCACCCCCTGTTGACTAGTCAAACATTGACCGGTCAACTGGGACCCCTGGCCCACATGTCAGCCATTGGGTACCCTTTTGTGTACACTATGCTGGGTGCACATAGCATTTTAATCATTATTTTTGAATTAAAATTAATTTCAGAATATTGCTAAAAACTTTAGAAAATCATATAAAATAATCTGTAACTCAGATGAAAATACTTTGTACATGAAAGTTGCTCAGAACGACGAGACGAATCCGAATACGCGGTCCGTTCGTCTGCCACACGCCCCTAGCATAGCGAATCTGCAATCGTTCCCCTCCATTTCATCTGTCCGAAAATGCCGGACTTCGGGAAAACTTTCGTAGATGTTATCACCCTTCGCCGGTATCGTGTAGCACTGCGTTAGATCACCCTAGCACCGCTTATTGTCATGTCATGCATCTGTTTGCTTGTATTTACTGTTTCTTCCCCCTCTTCTCTCCGGTAGACCCCGAGACCGCTGCTGATGCCGCTGTGATCGACTACTTCAATGACGACCCTTCTTCCCTTTCAGCGGAACTTCTAGGCAAGCCCCCCTTTGATCATCCCGATATCGCCCATCCCATTCTCTCATGCTTGCATTAGATTTTGCTACTATAATTGATTGCTCCTATCCTGATGCATAGCCTGGTTTTGTAACCTGCTTATTGTTACCTACCTGCTTATCCTAAACTGCATAGTATAGGTTGGTTAGTGATCCATCAGTGTCCCCCACCTTGTCCTTGTTGCCCCTGCTTCATCATCGACGACTTGATCAACAGGATCGACGACCAGAGCCTAACACCTCACATCACATCACGCCCCTTTTGTTGCTCGACTCTGCAGAGCTACTATCGAGTGCCGAGGGTGATACCTCATAACGCACTCCTGATGATGACTCTGTAGTGTAGCTATTTGGTCGTGGTAATCGAGGGTGATTCCTCCTTTACCACTCCCGATACGGCTCTATCGTGCAACACCTCAAGTGTGAACCTCAAGGGTGGTTCCTCTTACGTTCACCTTGATGATTACATCGAGTGGAATCCATCGAGGGTGATTCCTCAGGTTTTACCCTTGATGTTTGGACACGCGGTTACCTTGACTTTACTTGAGACCATTGTTGAAGTCGGGTCGGCCCTGAGGGGTACCCGCGAATTGATGTGAAAGTCGGGCGGGTCCGTTGAGCACCCACGAGTTTTCTACGTGGCACGGCCAGGCATTCTGGGCCCTTGTCGTAAGTCCATGAGATGGGGCGATGGGGTCACATTATTGTGAGTCTCTGCTCGTCTTCGCGAGCCCCCAATGCACTATCAGGTTTGGGTATTTGTTCTGAGTTGGCCTTTGGCCTTTACGCACTAACCACCACGCGAGAATAGTTATGAGCCTCGATGTCGTGGTATCACCCGAAGCTTTGTCGGACGTCCAGTTCAGCATTGCGGCACGGACGGATCATGCTGACCATCCGAGGCGGTGCTTGTATTCACCCTTCTCGCAATGACCCGGAGTGCAACTGGCGATGGGCCCAAGACCCTGGAGCGCTTAGGATGTAGACCGGCGGGGACCTCTCTGCTGAGCCTAGGTAGGGCTGCGGCATGTTGATCTTCTGAGGCCGGGCATGACCCATGAAAGTGTGTTCGGCCAGAGTGATCGAGCATGTTGGGTAACGTGGTGCACCCCTACAGGGAAGTTATCTATTCGAATACCGTGTCCATGGTAATGGACGTTCAGACTTGTATCCTGATCTATTACAACTAGAACTGGTTACTTGAGACATGAGATGGATATGTTGGCTCCGGGATTGCTTTCTCGCAGGGAGTCGAGGAAGAATCTCTGGGCGTTAATGTTACAACATGCTTGTTAATTATAAACTGCTATTCTATATTCTTCTACATGCTGCAAGATGCTTGGAGCTGCTTGAAGATGCTAGTCTTCGATACGCTAGGCCTTCCCCTTGCTACCTCTTGAGCTTGCGTTGGATTTCCCCGAAAAGGAAAGGATGATGCAGCAAAGTAGCGTAAGTATTTCCCTCAATTTTTGAGAACCAAGGTATCAATCCAGTAGGAGGCCACGCTCAAGTTCCTCGTACCTGCACAAAACGATAGTTACTCGCGACCAACGCGATTAGGGGTTGTCAATCCCTTCACGGTCACTTACGAGAGTGAGATATGATAGATATAATTTTTTTGGTATTTTTGGTATAGAGATGCAAAGTGAAAAGTAAAAGGCAAAGTAAAAAAGCAAAGCAAGATTAAAGTGATGGAGATTGATATGATGAGAATAGACCCGGGGGGCATAGGTTTCACTAGGGGCTTCTCTCAAGAGCATAAGTATTATACGGTGGGTGAACAAATTACTGTTGAGCAATTGACAGAATTGAGCATAGTTATGAGAATATCTAGGCATGATAATGTATATAGGCATCACGTCCGTGACAAGTAGACCGAAACGATTCTGCATCTACTACTATTACTCCACTCATCGACCGCTATCCAGCATGCATCTAGAGTATTAAGTTAAAAACAGAGTAACGCTTTAAGCAAGATGACATGATGTAGAGAGATAAATTCATGCAATATGAAATAAACCCCATCTTTTTATGCTCGATGGCAACGATGCAATACGTGCCTTGCTGCCCCTTCTGTCACTGGGAAAGGACATCGCAAGATCGAACCCAAAGCTAAGCACTTCTCCCATGGCAAGAAAAACCAATCTAGTAGGCCAAACTAAACTGATAATTCGAAGAGACTTGCAAAGATAACTAATGATACATAAAAGAATTCAGAGAAGATTCAAATATTATTCATAGATAGACTTGATCATAAACCCACAATTCATCGGTCTCAACAAACACACCGCAAAAAAGAAGAAGATTACATCGAATAGATCTCCACAAGAGAGGGGGAGAACTTTGTATTGAGATCCAAAAAGAGAGAAGAAGCCATCTAGCTAATAACTATGGACCCAAAGGTCTGAGGTAAACTACTCACACTTCACCAGAGAGGCTATGGTGATGTAGAAGCCCTCCGTGATGACGGCCCTCTCCGGCGGAGCTCCGGAACAGGCCCCAAGATGGGATCTCGTGGATACAGAAAGTTGCGGCAGTGGAATTAGGTTTTTGGCTCATGTTCTGATCGTTTGGGGGTACGTAGGTATATATAGGAGGAAGGAGTACGTCGGTGGAGCACCGAGGGGCCCACGAGGCAGGGGGCGCGCCCTAGGGGGGTGGGCGCGCCCCCACCCTCGTGACCGCCTCTTTGACTCCTTGGAGTAGGGTCAAAGTCTCCTGGATCACGTTCGGTGAGAAAATCACGTTCCCGAAGGTTTTATTCCGTTTGGACTCCGTTTGATATTTTGATTCTCCGAAATACTGAAATAGGCAAAAAACAACAATTCTGGGCTGGGCCTCCGGTTAATAGGTTAGTCCCAAAAGTAATATAAAAGTGGAAAATAAAGCCCAATATAGTCCAAAACAGTAGATAATATAGCATGGAGCAATCAAAAATTATAGATACGTTGGAGACGTATCAGGCATCCCCAAGCTTAATTCCTGCTCGTCCTCGAGTAGGTAAATGATAAAAAGAGAATTTTTGATGCGGAGTTCTACTTGGCATAATTTCAATGCAAATCTTCTTAATTGTGGTATGAATATTCAGATTAGGAAGATTCAAGAAAAAAGTTCATATTGACATAGAGAATAATAATACTTCAAGCAAACCAACAAAGCAATTATGTTTTCTTAAAGTAACATGGCCAAAGAAAGTTCAACCCTACAAAATCATATAGTTTAGTCATGCTCCATTTTTGTCACACAAGAATGCTCTCATCATGCACAACCCCGATGACAAGCCAAGCAATTGTTTCATACCTTAATAATTTCAAACTCATAAACTTTCACGCAATACATGAGTGTGAGCCATGGATATAGCACTATGGGTGGAATAGAATATAATGATGGAGGTTATGTGGAGAAGACAAAAAGGAGAAAGTCTCACATCAATGAGGCTAATCAATGGGCTATGGAGATGCCCATCGATTGATGTTAATGCAAAGAGTAGGGATTGCCATGCAACGGATGCACTAGAGCTATAAATGTATGAAAGCTCAACAAAAGAAACTAAGTGGGTGTGCATCCAACTTGCTTGCTCACGAAGACTTAGGGCACTTGTGGAGGCCCATTGTTGGAATATACAAGCTAAGTTCTATAATGAAAATTCCCACTAGTATATGAAAGTGATAACTCAAGAGACTCTCTATATGAAGAACATGGTGCTACGTTGAAGCACAAGTGAAGCATTGCCCCTTTTTATTTTTTTATTTTTTTGGGGCATTCTTTTTTTTCTTTGGCCTTTCTCCTTTTTTTGGGACAATGCTCTATTGAATGATGATCATCACACTTCTATTTATTTACAACTCAATGATTACAATCGATACTAGAACAAAGTATGACTCTATATGGATGCCTCCGGCGGTGTACCGGGATATGCAATGAATCAAGAGTGACAAGTATGAAAAAAATTATGAATGGTGGCTTTGCCACAAATACTATGTCAACTACATGATCATGCTAAGCAATATGACGATGATGAATGTGTCATGATAAACTGGATGGTGGAAAGTTGCATGGCAATATATCTCGGAATGGCTATGGAAATGCCATAATAGGTAGGTATGGTGGCTGTTTTGAGGAAGATATAAGGAGGTTTATGTGTGAAAGAGCATATCATATCACAGGGTTTGGATGCACCGGCGAAGTTTGCACCAACTCTCGATGTGAGAAAGGGCAATGCACGGTACCGTAGAGGCTAGCAATGATGGAAGGGTGAGAGTGCGTATAATCCATGGACTCAACATTAGTCATAAAGAACTCATATACTTATTGCAAAAATCTACAAGCCATCAAAAACCAAAGTATTACGCGCATGCTCCTAGGGGGATAGATTGGTAGGAAAAGACCATCGCTCGTCCCCGACCGCCACTCATAAGGAGGACAATCAAATAACACCTCATGTTTCAAATTTGTTGCATAACGTTTACCATATGTGCATGCTACGGGACTTGCAAACTTTAACTCAAGCACTTCTCAAATTCACAATTACTCTACTAGCATGAATTTGATATTACTACCTCCATATCTCAAAACAATTATCAAGCATCCAACTCTTCTTAGTATTCAACACACTCAAAAGAAAGTTTCACAAATCTTGAATAACAAGCATGTTATTATTAAGCAAATTACCATGCTATTAAGACTCTCAAAATAATTTAAGTGAAGCATGAGAGATCGATAGTTTCTTTAAAACAAATCCACCACCGTTCTCTAAAATATCTAAGTGAAGCACATAGAGCAAAATTATAGCGCTCAAAAGATATAAGTGAAGCACATAGAGCAAAACTACTTAGCTAAAAAAGATATAAGTGAAGCACATAGAGTATTCTATCAAATTCTAATTCATGTATGGCTCTCTCAAAAGGTGTGTACAGCAAGTATGATTGTGGCACACTAACAACCAAAGACACAAATAATACAAAACGCTCCAAGCAAAACACATATCATGTTGGTGAATAAAAATATAGCTCCAAGTAAATTACCGATGGAAGTGGACGAAAGAGGGGATGCCTTCTGGGGCATCCCCAAGATTTGACTTTTTGGTGTCCTTGTATTATCTTGGGGGTGCCATGGGCATCCCCAAGCTTAGTCTCTTGCCACTCCTTGTTCCATAATCCATCACAATATTTCACCCAAAACTTGAAAACTTCACAACACAAAACTCAATAGAAATCTCGTTAGCTCCGTTAGCGAAAGAAAACAAAAGACCACTTCAAGGTACTGTAATTAACTCATTCTTTATTTATATTGGTGTTAAACCTACTGTATTCCAACTTCTCTATGGATTATAAACTATTTTACTAGCCATAGATTCATCAAAATAAGCAAACAACACATGAAAAACAGAATATGTCAAAAACAGAACAGTCTGTAGTAATCTGTATCTAGCGCAAGATCTGGAACCCCAAAAATTCTAAAATAAATTTCTGGACGTGAGTAATTTATCTATTAATCATCTGAAAAAAGAATTAACTAAATAGCACTTTCCAAATAGAAATGACAGCAGTTCTCGTGAGCGCTAAAGTTTCTGTTTTTTACAGCAAGTTCAACAAGACTTTCCCCAAGTCTTCCCAACGGTTCTACTTGGCACAAACACTAATTAAACACACAAAAAACACAACCAAAACATAGGCTAGATAATTTATTTATTAAATAACATCAAGGATAAATATTGGGTTGACTCCCAACAAACGCTTTTCTTTAAAGCCTTATAGCTAGGCATAATATTTCAATGATGCTCACATGAAAGACAAGAATTGAAGCACAAAGAGAGCATCATAAAACACGTGACAACCACATTTAAGTCTAACATACTTCCCATGCATAGGCATCTTATGGGCAAACATATTATCAAGGCAAGCACAAACTAGCATATGCAAGGAAGCGGAAAGAAACAATAGCAATCTCAACATAACGAGAGGTAATTTAGTAACATGAAAATTTCTATCACCATATTTTCCTCTCTCATAATAATTATATGTAGGATCATAAGAAAATTCAACAAAATAGCTATCACATAAAATATTTTCAACACGATCCACATGCATGCAAAGTTTACACTCTTCCAAAATAGTGGGATTAACATTAACTAAAGTCATGACCTTTCCAAACCAACTTTTATCAAAAACTTCATAAGATTGAACATTCCCCAAATATGTGGGATCTAAAGTTGACATTCTTCTAAAACCACTTTCAATATTATTGCAAACATTATAATCAATCTCATATTCATCATGGGGTTTAAATAATTTTTCAAGATCAAAAGAAGAATCACCCTAATCATGATCATTGCAACAAGTAGAGGACATAGCAAAGCTAGCATCCCCAAGCTTAGGGTTTTGCATATTATTAGAAAAATTGACATTAGTAGAATTTATAATAGAATCATTGCAATCATGCTTTCTATTCAAAGATTTATCGTGAATCGCTTCATGAGGTAATTCATCACACTTTTCAGATTCATGAATTTCAAGCAAAACTTCATAAAGATAATCTAGTGTGCAAAACTCACTAGCAATTGGTTTATCATAATTGGACCTCTTAAAAAGATTAGCAAGTGGATGAGGATCCATAGATCTTAGGTTCTCTGTTTGTAGGATCGAAAGTATGTCTAGAGGGGGGTGATTAGACTACTTGACCAAATAAAAACTTAACCTTTTCCCAATTTTAGTTGTTGGCAGATTTTAACTATTTTAGGACAAGTCAAGCAATCATCACATAGTTCAAGCAAGCATGCAAAGAGTATATTGGCAGCGGAAAGTAAAGCATGCAACTTGCAACAATGTAAAGGGAAGGGTTTGGAGAATTCAAACGCAATTGGAGACACGGATGTTTTTCCCGTGGTTCGGATAGGTGGTGCTATCCTACATCCACGTTGATGGAGACTTCAACCCACAAAGGGTAACGGTTGCGCGAGTCTACGGAGGGCTCCACCCATGAAGGGTCCACGAAGAAGCAACCTTGTCTATCCCACCATGGCCAATCGCCCACACAGGACTTGCCTCACTAGCGGTAGATCTTCACGAAGTAGGCGATCTCCTTGCCCTTACAAACTCCTTGGTTCAACTCCACAATCTTGTCGGAGGCTCCCAAGTGACACCTAGCCAATCTAGGAGACACCACTCTCCAAGAAGTAACAAATGGTGTGTAGGTAATGAACTCCTTGCTCTTGTGCTTCAAATGATAGTCTCCCCAACACTCAACTCTCTCTCATAGGATTTGGATTTGGTGGAAAGAAGATTTGAGTGGAAAGCAACTTGGGAAGGCTAGAGATCAAGATTCATATGGTAGGAATGGAATATCTTGGTCTCAACACATGAGTAGGTGGTTCTCTCTCAGAACATATGAGTTGGAATGTGTATGTGTTCTGATGGCTCTCTCTCGAATGAAGAGGAGGTGGAGGGGTATATATAGCCTCCACACAAAATCCAACCGTTACACAGTTTTCCAATCTCGGTGGGACCGAATCAACAAACTCGGTCGGACCGAAAATGTAAACCTAGTGACCGTTAGAGATTTTCGGTGGGACTGACATACAACTCGGTAGGACCGATATGGTTAGGGTTTGGGCATAACGTAATCTCGGTGAGACCGATTACACAAACTCGGTGAGACCAAATTTGGTAATTAGCTAACCAGAGAGTTGGTCAGGCAAACTCGGTGGGACCGATTTTCTCTTTCGGTGAGATACGAAAAGTTACAAAGGGGAAACACTGAATTTACATTGCAATCTCGGTGGGACCGATTCGCTCTTTCGGTGAGACCGAAAAGTTACGAAAGGGAAACAGAGAGTTTGCAATCCCATCTCGGTGAGACCGAGATCCCTATCGGTAGAACCGAATTGCTAGGGTTTGGCAGTGGATAATGACAAGTGAAACTCGGTGGCGCCGGATAGGATGAATCGGTAGGACCGAGTTTGGCTTAGGGTTTTGGTCATATGTGGATATGGGAAAGTAGTTGAGGGTTTTGGAGCATATCACTAAGCACATGAAGCAAGAGACTCATTATGCAACACCTCATCCCTCCTTGATAGTATTGGCTTTTCCTAAAGACTCAATGTGATCTTGGATCACTAAAATATAAAATGAAGAGTCTTGAGCTTTTGAGCTTGAGCCAATCCTTTTTCCTTAGCATTTTGTGGGTTCCACTTTCACATCCATGCCATGCCAATCATTGAGCTTTCCTGAAATAATCATCTTGGAATAGCATTAGCTCAATGAGCTATATGTTGTTATGAATTACCAAAACCACCTAGAGATAGTTGCACTTTCAATCTCCCCCTTTTTGGTAATTGATGACAACATATAGATCAAAGCTTCGACAAATGATAATAAGCATGAAATATATCGTCGCTTTGAGAAGTATGTGATAAGTAAGAGCTCCGCCTAAATTTGTGCATATTTAAAATTTGCTTTGGACTGCAAATGCACAAGGAGTTAGAGTCATGGGTTACTCTTCCATGTCACATACATCTTGGTGGAGCGCTTAAAATGATAAGAATGAAATACATGCACTCATCACCAAGAATAGTGAAAGATCACATAAGATAGATAAGATAATAGCATTAAGCAAGCATTAAGTGTAGCTTATGATCAAACACATGATCATCAATGTCTCACAAATAATGACGTAGTATCTCAAGCACTCAAAAGCAAACAAGTTTGAAAAACCACCAAATAAAGCAAGAGAGAAAAGCAACACTCTCTCTCTCGAAGCCTATGATCTATACATTTTTCTCCCCCTTTGGCAACAATTTACCAAAAAGTTCCTAGAAAATGCATAGTACTAGATCGACGCTCAAGCTTGATCTTCTGGTGGTGGTGGAGTCCGGATCACTCCAAGGACGAAGGCTTCTGTAGACGCTGAAGTAGACGCTAGAGTTGGAGCTGAAGTAGATGCTGGAGCTGGTGGAACTGAGGCTGTAGCTAGTGCTGAGGTGGTGGCTCTTGTGTCAGCAACTGGCACGGCAGACGACCTCGGACCTCGTGGCACTCTGGCAAAGGCATGAGTGGTAGTCCTGCCTCTCCTCTCCTGCATATCATCTTGGAGCTGCTCCACTGCAGTCTGAATCTCCGTTACCTTGACATCCAAGTCATAGAACTTTTGTTCCATGATTCTCTCTAGGCTTGCCTGGTTTTGAGTTAGGGTGGCTAGTCCTTGCTCAATCCGCAGGGTGGATGCAATCAGGTAACCAAGCTGCTCTTGTTTGGTCTTCAAGAAATACTCAGATGCCTCCTCTTGAGTTGGCATCTTGGCAGCTTTCTCCTTCCTTGCCTTCTCCTTCTTTGCGTATGCTTGGGCAGATGATGGCTCGTTCTCAGTCATGACAACTTGATTGTCCTCAAAATCTGGACGGATGGGCAGGTGTTCCTTGTCCAATAAATATATGCCCGTGCCCATCTTGGAGTTAATGAGCTCCTGGATCTGAGGGGCATATCCGCAACTCCTCTTCTGATCTGCTGTAGTCCTTTTGATAGTTTCCACTATGAGGCTCATCACCTTGAACTTCTGAGGCACATCAAATACATGTAGCAAGTTGATAGCATGGCCTCTGATCATCTTGTGATCTCCAGACTTGGGCAATAAGGTGTGCCTCAAGATCCAATTGATAGTTGGTAGCCCTGACAGAAGGTAATGCACAGACCCAAATTTGAAGGTGTCAAGAACTTCATTGGGAATTTCCTTGTACATATTGGACATAGAGTTATGGTCCATCTTCTTCTTGGCATATATGTCCAAGTCATCATCATGCTCCTCTGGGGCATTAATGATCTGTGCCCACTCAGCAACTGTGGATTGGTACCTTGTACCCTCAGACATCCATGTGATCCTCCCATCTGAATAAAAATGTGCTGTGGAGTAGAACTGCATTATAAGCTCCTCATTCCACTTTGTGAGCTTCTGCCCAACAAAGTCAGCTACTCCACAAGCTATGAAGCTGTCTTGCACTCCAGGATAGTGCTCCTCATTGTCCTTGATGTACTGCCAGTCAACCCATCTCATATCACAGACTATTGGCTTCTTATCAAGCAGCACTGTCTCATAGAAGTCCTGCTGTTCCTTAGTGTGGAACCTGTAGTCAACAACAGTCCTCCTCCTTGAATCATACGGGTCTGCTTCTCTCCACTTCCTCAGCCCTAAATCTCTCCTGAGCTTCATGTCCTCAGCCACAGGATGCGCATCGTTGTGGTCTGGGATCTTGGGCTTGAGCTTTCTCAGAACTTGCTCTTCATCCTCTTCTTCAGCAACAGTCTCAGGCACTGGGGCCTTGTTCTTCTCAGCTGCAGGAATGCTCCTTGTATTCCTCTTTGGTTTTGGCTTGGAGGCAGCTTTGGGCTTAGATGCAGTAGCCCCTGATCTTATGGCATCACCCATCAGCTTGGGTGCCTTGGGTGCTGGTGCAGCTACCTCTTCTTCCTCTTCCTCTTCCATGATGGAAGCCTTTCCTAGCACTCTGGCTACGGTCTTCTTGACCCTTTCCTTTCTTTTCTTTCCGTCAGCAACAACTGGCTCTTTAGGTGCAGGCTTCTCAGTTGAAGCTCTTGCCTTTGACATGGGCTGCTTGCCTACTGGCCTTTTGATTTTCAGCCCTGGCTTTGTGCCTTGAGCTGGCTCAACTCTCTTTGATGTGGCCTCTTCCTCTGCCACATAATCTTCATCTTCGGAATCAGAAGTTCTCTTCTTCCTCTGTCTGGTGGCAGCTTTTGGCAAGTTGCTAGGGGTGCTCCTGCTGCCCTCATCTGAAGAGCTGGAGGGACTAGTGCCCTCACTCATGTGCACCTACTTCTCTGACATGTTCTGGCTGTCACTTTGATCAGACATGCTGCAAGCTCTGACTGCTGACCCTGTGAACAGTTTATAGATGAGGTAGAAAAGATGAGCATCACAAAATGCAGAGATTTTTGCAAAAGAATGATCCAAAAACTTAGTTTTAGTTTCCCACTGAAATCATCTCGGATCTACCGATTTTCAAACTCGGTGATACCGAAGCAGTTTTGGAACCTAAACTAGTGAACTCGGTAGGACCGAGTCATAATTCGGTGGCACCGAGACTGCTAGGGTTTCACAGAGTTCCAAAATCGGTCACACCGATAAGTAATTCTCGGTCAGACCGAGTCTCACTTGTGCAATGGCATAAGCCAAATCGGTGGGACCGAGTTTTTCAACTCGGTGGGTCCGAGATGGTTTCGGCGGAAACCTAACCCTAAAATTTTCGAATCAAAGCTAATCTACGGGCGTATTGACTGGATAGGAGTGTTTCAATCATGGCAAGAATCATGAAGAACACAATGTGCTAGGAATCGGACGGGGAATAGCACTGTGATCGAGTCCATACCCTAGTTCGACGGAGACTCGCTACGGCGGCAACGGCGGGGCAGAATTCCCGTTGACGGCGACGGAGACCAGTGATTGGAGGCGGCTGGCGGCGAGAAGACGATCCGGAGACCACGTTGGCAGAGCAGTCTATCGCGCGGGCGAAGGGGTTCGGAGAAATTTCCAAATTTTGCCCGTGACTATATATAGCCCGACCCTGTCGGTGTGACCGAGTGGAACAACTCGGTGGCACCGAGATTCATAACTGCAGGCAGTTACTGAAACTCGGTGTGACCGAAATGTTCAAATCGGTTGCACCGAGATCGAAAACCTAGATCAACTTAATGATCTCGGTAGGACCGAAAGTGGGGTATCGGGCAGACCGAGAATCATAAAGAGGTTTTGGAAGTTTAAGTCTATGACGAATCGGGGACTCCGAGCGCTCCTCACACAGAGTGGTTCGAATCTGACTTGATCAAATTTTGTGATGCAGCATGAATAGAGTTTGAGATGAGAAAAGCATAGATAGCTAGAGGAGGTACTTAGGCATTCTTGTCCATCCACTTGGCAAAAGAAAATAAAACCAAACAATCAAAACAACAAGTGGATGTCCTCGAATGAGTAAAATATGCAACCAGCATGCTCACACAATAAGATGGCAAATGAAATATGTGGCAAGGCATGCACAACCAATTCTAGCATCTATCAAGCAATTTGCGATGACAAGGTCATCTATATATGAGTATATTGACTTAGGAGTCAAGTGAGAGCACTTGATCATAGGTCATACTCATCATTTAAGCTCAAGTGGGGTTACCACTTTTACATAAAGCATTGTTGTGTTCACATCTTTAGAGTTGCTTTAGCTCAAGTCTTAGAGTAAAGCTCCCCCTAGATGTGATATCCCCCCTAAGAGGGATGAACTAACCTTGGGTTTTGTCGATGATGACTTCATGTAGATGTTGAAGATGTGGATGCTCAATGTTGATGTAGATCACTTGGAGCTATCCATTTGAGTGAATTGCACTTTCAATACCTACATGGGTTAGTCCCACAAGGAACAAATAAGGATATCCATAGACATAGAGTGATGCACACAAAAGATGATGTCCCTGAAAACTTTTAGGTTACCTTGTCCCTTGTCTTACCAACAAGAGGGTTTGTGACTCCTTGAACTAGTGCAAGATGTGGAAGTTGATTGCACTTGTTCTTGCCAAATGATAAGAGTGAAGTATGTTGGTAGAGTCACCCTCAAGAACTCTCTAGTTCTTCTTCTTTTGGATCCACATCATCTTGATGGGAATCTTTGGAGTTGTAGTCGTACTTGATGAAGTGGAACTTGAAATAGTCTTGGGAATCCACTTGACTAAGGTCTTAGGAGCTTCTTCAAATGCGTCAATTTCCTCTTGAAGCTTGTCCTTGCCTTTTTGCTTGTAGTCTTGTGGTGGAAGATCATCTTGAGCTTGTGTCCCCTTGAAAGAAGTATCATACTTCTCTTGTTGAGGAACAAACTTTGTCTTGGGGTATTGATCTTCTTCCCACTCAACTCCATTGGCATTGAACTTTCGTTCAAAACCAACACCTTGATTCTTCCGGTGCATTCCTTGCTTGTGCACAATTTCCTCGAATTGCTTACTCCCGGCAAGGCTTTTGTACACTCCTTTCTCTATAATTCCCTTCAATAAACTATTTTCTTTCTCAAGTGTAACTTGGCTAAGAGAATCATTAGTGGAATCAAGAGAACTACTAGAAGCAACAATATTGGATTTAGCATGATCATTGTTACTGCTAGAGGAAGAATCTTTCTTGTTCTTGTTACTAGACTTGACTTGAGGCATGTAAGTGGATAAGAGTAAACGCTTGGCAATGTGAGAAGAACTTTTCTTGCGGAGATCATCATTGATTGCTTTTAAGAACTCATGCTCTTGCTCAAGATTGAGCTTTTCAAAGCGTAATTTCTCATGAGCTCTTAAAAGTTCTCGATGATCTTCGAAGATAGTTTCATGAGCTAACTTAAGAGTGTTTAGTTCTTTATTTAGAGCCTCAATATTCTCCTTATCATTGTCATTCGTTTTATCTTGATTAGCATGTTTAATTGACGTTTCATCATAGTATTCATCACTAGAGTTGTCAACAAGCAAATCATCACCTAACAAGTCATCTTCATCACTATTGAAATCAACATACTCGGGGTGTGTTACCTTAGGACCTTTGGCCATGAAGCATCTTCCAATTCCTTCATTTGGTGAGTCAAATATGTCGTAGGAGTTGGTTGACACAAGTGCTAGACCAGCAACACCTTCATCTTGAGTATCTTCGGAGTCGGAGTGATAACTTCTCTCGGAGTGGTTGTCGGAGTCGGAGCCAGATACCCATTCACCAACATGAGCTTGATGTCTTCGTCTTGTGTAGCTCCTAGATGATTTTTCCTTCCTTTCCGAGTCCTTGCTTCTCCGTGAGTATCTTCGTTCATAACGATCATCTCTACTCCTCCTCTCTCTTGGTGGTGATTCTTTGCTTCTTCTTTTTGGAGAATCTTCTCTTCTCTTATAGGGAGCCGTACACTCATTGGAATAGTGTCCGGGTCTTCCACAACTGTAGCAGTTTTGCTCTCGACTAGAAGATCTTTTGTCATTGTAGGACCTTGACTTGAAGCTTCTATCTTTGCTTCTACTCTTGTAGAACTTGTTGAAGTTCTTCACCATTAAGCTCAATTCTTCATTGAAGCCTTGTTTCCCACTTGATGATGTAGGGGCTTCACATGAGGCTTTATAGGCACCACTTGATTTGTTGTGAAGTTCCTCTTTATCCTTAAGTGACATCTCATGAGCAACAATTCTTCCAATCACCTCCGTTGGCTTGAGATCTTTGTAATTGGGCATCATTTGGATCAATGTGCACATGGTATCATATTTTCCACCCAAGGCTCTTAGAATCTTCTTGATGATGAATCTGTCGATCATCTCTTCACTTCCTAAGCCGGCAATCTCATTTGTGATGAGAGCAAGCCTAGAGTACATTTCAGCGACACCTTCACCATCCTTCATCTTGAACTTGTCAAGTTGGCTTTGAAGCACATCCAACTTGGATTCCTTGACGGAGTCGGTACCTTCGTGCATATCAATCAAAGTGTCCCAAATTTCCGTTGCATTCTCAAGACGGCTGATTTTGTTGAATTCTTCGGGGCACAATCCGTTGAAGAGAATATCACAAGCTTGAGCATTGTATTGCAACATCTTCAACTCATCCGCGGTAGCTTCACGGTTTGGTTCTCTCCCATCAAAGAAGTCACCTTGCAAACCAACACACACAATAGCCCAAACGGCGGGGTTATGTCCAAGAATATGCATTTTCATTTTATGCTTCCAACTAGCAAAATTAGTACCATCAAAGTAGAGACCTCTACGGTGGTAATTTCCCTCGCTAGATGCCATACTCTCCTAGGTTGTGAAACCAAGGCTATGACCACCAAAGCTATGGAGATCAAAGCAAATGGAGACCAAAGCTCTGATACCACTTGTAGGATCGAAATTATGTCTAGAGGGGGGTGATTGGACTACTTGACCAAATAAAAACTTAACCTTTTTCCCAATTTTAGTTGTTGGCAGATTTTAACTATTTTAGGACAAGTCAAGCAATCATCACATAGTTCAAGCAAGCATGCAAAGAGTATATTGGCAGCGGAAAGTAAAGCATGCAACTTGCAACAATGTAAAGGGAAGGGTTTGGAGAATTCAAACGCAATTGGAGACACGGATGTTTTTCCCGTGGTTCGGATAGGTGGTGCTATCCTACATCCACGTTGATGGAGACTTCAACCCACAAAGGGTAACGGTTGCGCGAGTCCACACAGGGCTCCACCCACAAAGGGTAATGGTTGCGCGAGTCCACACAGGGCTCCACCCACGAAGGGTCCACGAAGAAGCAACCACCCACAAAAGGGTCCACGAAGAAGCAACCTTGTCTATCCCACCATGGCCAACGCCCACGAAGGACTTGCCTCACTAGCGGTAGATCTTCACGAAGTAGGCGATCTCCTTGCCCTTACAAACTCCTTGGTTCAACTCCACAATCTTGTCGGAGGCTCCCAAGTGACACCTAGCCAATCTAGGAGACACCACTCTCCAAGAAGTAACAAATGGTGTGTAGGTAATGAACTCCTTCCTCTTGTGCTTCAAATGATAGTCTCCCCAACACTCAACTCTCTCTCATAGGATTTGGATTTGGTGGAAAGAAGATTTGAGTGGAAAGCAACTTGGGAAGGCTAGAAATCAAGATTCATATGGTAGGAATGGAATGTCTTGATCTCAACACATGAGTAGGTGGTTTTCTCTCAGAACATATGAGTAGGAATGATGTGTGTGTTCTGATGGCTCTCTCTTCGAATGAGAAGGAGGTGGAGGGGTATATATAGCCTCCACTGAAAATCCAACCGTTACACACAATTTACGAATCTCGGTGGGACCGAATCAGAAAACTCGGTCGGACCAAAATGGTAAACCTAGTGACCGTTAGGAATTTCGGTGGGACTGACATGCAACTCGGTAGGACCGATTCGGTTAGGGTTTGGGCATAACGTAATCTCGGTGAGACCGATTACACAAACTCGGTGAGACCAAATTTGGTAATTAGCTAACCAGAGAGTTGGTCAGGCAAACTCAGTGGGACCGATTTGCTCTTTCGGTGAGACCGAAAAGTTACAAAGGGGAAACACTGAATTTACATTGCAATCTCGGTGGGACCGATTCGCTCTTTCGGTGAGACCGAAAAGTTACGAAAGGGAAACAGAGAGTTTGCAATCCCATCTCGGTGAGACCGAGATCCCTATCGGTAGAACCGAATTGCTAGGGTTTGGCAGTGGCTAATGACAAGTGAAACTCGGTGGCGCCGGATAGGAAGAATCGGTAGGACCGAGTTTGGCTTAGGGTTTAGGTCATATGTGGATATGGGAAAGTAGTTGAGGGTTTTTGGAGCATATCACTAAGCACATGAAGCAAGAGGCTCATTAAGCAACACCTCATCCCTCCTTGATAGTATTGGCTTTTCCTAAAGACTCAATGTGATCTTGGATCACTAAAATATAAAATGAAGAGTCTTGAGCTTTTGAGCTTGAGCCAATCCTTTGTCCTTAGCATTTTGAGGGTTCCACTTTCACATCCATGCCATGCCAATCATTGAGCTTTCCTGAAATAATCATCTTGGAATAGCATTAGCTCAATGAGCTATATGTTGTTATGAATTACCAAAACCACCTAGGGATAGTTGCACTTCAGTTTAGTAATAAATAAACAACTATTCTAACCATACGGGCAAACAAGAAGCAAGCAGGCAAAAAGAGGCAAATAGAGAAAGATAGGGAGGATAGAGAGAGAGAGAGAGAGGGCGAATAAAACGACAAGGGTGAAGTTGGGGAGAGGAAAACAAGAGGCAAATGGCAACTAATGTAATGCGAGAGATAGGGATTGTGATGGGTACTTGGTATGTTGACTTTTTGCATAGACTCCCCGGCAATGGCGCCAGAAATTTTTCCTTGCTACCTCTTGAGCTTGCGTTGGATTTCCCCGAAAAGGAAAGGATGATGCAGCAAAGTAGCGTAAGTATTTCCCTCAATTTTTGAGAACCAAGGTATCAATCCAGTAGGAGGCCACGCTCAAGTTCCTCGTACCTGCACAAAACGATAGTTACTCGCGACCAACGCGATTAGGGGTTGTCAATCCCTTCACGGTCACTTACGAGAGTGAGATATGATAGATATAATTTTTTTGGTATTTTTGGTATAGAGATGCAAAGTGAAAAGTAAAAGGCAAAGTAAAAAAGCAAAGCAAGATTAAAGTGATGGAGATTGATATGATGAGAATAGACCCGGGGGGCATAGGTTTCACTAGGGGCTTCTCTCAAGAGCATAAGTATTATACGGTGGGTGAACAAATTACTGTTGAGCAATTGACAGAATTGAGCATAGTTATGAGAATATCTAGGCATGATAATGTATATAGGCATCACGTCCGTGACAAGTAGACCGAAACGATTCTGCATCTACTACTATTACTCCACTCATCGACCGCTATCCAGCATGCATCTAGAGTATTAAGTTAAAAACAGAGTAACGCTTTAAGCAAGATGACATGATGTAGAGAGATAAATTCATGCAATATGAAATAAACCCCATCTTTTTATGCTCGATGGCAACGATGCAATACGTGCCTTGCTGCCCCTTCTGTCACTGGGAAAGGACATCGCAAGATCGAACCCAAAGCTAAGCACTTCTCCCATGGCAAGAAAAACCAATCTAGTAGGCCAAACTAAACTGATAATTCGAAGAGACTTGCAAAGATAACTAATGATACATAAAAGAATTCAGAGAAGATTCAAATATTATTCATAGATAGACTTGATCATAAACCCACAATTCATCGGTCTCAACAAACACACCGCAAAAAAGAAGAAGATTACATCGAATAGATCTCCACAAGAGAGGGGGAGAACTTTGTATTGAGATCCAAAAAGAGAGAAGAAGCCATCTAGCTAATAACTATGGACCCAAAGGTCTGAGGTAACTACTCACACTTCACCAGAGAGGCTATGGTGATGTAGAAGCCCTCCGTGATGACGGCCCTCTCCGGCGGAGCTCCGGAACAGGCCCCAAGATGGGATCTCGTGGATACAGAAAGTTGCGGCAGTGGAATTAGGTTTTTGGCTCCTGTTCTGATCGTTTGGGGGTACGTAGGTATATATAGGAGGAAGGAGTACGTCGGTGGAGCACCGAGGGGCCCACGAGGCAGGGGGCGCGCCCTAGGGGGGTGGGCGCGCCCCCCACCCTCATGACCGCCTCTTTGACTCCTTGGAGTAGGGTCCAAGTCTCCTGGATCACGTTCGGTGAGAAAATCACGTTCCCGAAGGTTTTATTCCATTTGGACTCCATTTGATATTCTGTTTCTTCGAAATACTGGAATAGGCAAAAAACAGCAATTCTGGGCTGGGCCTCAGGTTAATAGGTTAGTCCCAGAAATAATATAAAAGTGGAAAATAAAGCCCAATATAGTACAAAACAGTAGATAATATAGCATGGAGCAATCAAAAATTATAGATACGTTGGAGACGTATCACCCCTCTATTCTGGCATTCTGCAGTTCAGTCCACAGATACAACCCTTCCTTTGATACCAATGCATACTTAGTATAGATCTGATGATTGCGAGTACTTTGGATGAGTACGCACGGTTGCTTTGCTTCCCCTTCCCCCCTTCTTTCTTCTTTACGGTTGTTCAACCAGTTGGTGGATCCCAGGAGCCAGATGCCACCCCAGTTGAGGCCGCCGAAGACCAGGAGTATTTAGGAGGTCCCAGGCAAGAGGCCTTGCCTCTTCGACCGTTGATGTTTGTGCTAGCCTTCTTAAGGCAAAACTTGTTTAACTTATGTCTGTGCTCAGATATTGTTGATTCCGCTAACTCTTGTGTATCGAGCTTGTATTCGAGCCCTCGAGGCCCCTGGCTTGTAATATGAAGCTTGTATTATTTTATTTGTGTCTAGAGTTGTGTTCTGATATCTTCTCATGAGTACCTGATCTTGATCGTACACATTTGCGTGTATGATTAGTGTACGATTGAATCGGCGGCGGCACAAGTTGGTATCAGAGCCGACTTCCTGTAGGAACCCCCTTTCCAACTCCTTGGCAAAGTTGAGTCTAGTCTTTAAAAAAATTGTTTTACTAACATGGGTGTGTGGCTTACGGGCCCACGTCGCCATTGGGTGGTATTAGGATCTTTTACTCCTCTTCTATACTCTGGGATTCTTATCTCTCTTCTATTCGGTTTAAATGGATTTGCTAACTCTAACTCTAGGTTCTTGTAAATACTTTCTTTCGGAGAGCCCCCTTCATTCCATAGGATGGCCTGCTTCACCAGAAGTTTCCGAAGATAACCTTCAATATTTTCTCGAGACTTTTGTGCAAATGCTTTTGCAATTCCCTACCTTTGATATATCCTTACGGATAACTTCATACACTCGTCATTCATACAATCGTTCCCTGTTGCTCTTGTTATTAGAAGATACATCGAATTATTCTCTGACTTTTGAGAATCTCCTGTGTCACTGCCATGTGATTCTTTGCCACATGTTTACATCTACAAACAATTCCTCACACTTAGCGAGGATTTGTTCATTCCTAGTTCATTAAGTGATTCACAAGATACTTTGGAATACTATCCGATCTTCCGATAATCCTCTCCAACTATTGGTCCACTAATACTTGTGTGCTTGCATTATGGATACTTTCCATATGTCTGGCAATATTCGGTAGTATCCTTTGTCATCTTTATTTTGAACATTTGATTCGATATGTTTGTGAATGCTCGCAATCATCAATCACAACTAGAATTCTTCCCATCGGCTCAGACGTAACCCCGGACATGAGCTGGTGTTCGACAAATCAAGCCTTGATTGTTCAACTTACTTGTCTTTGATCAGAGCCTCTGCTTCCGATCCACCATTTTGGAAATCATAATTCCTTTGCATTTGAGCTTTGAATTAGTCAGTTGTTTCTATAATCTGATATCCTTGCATTCTTTCTTCTTCTGGGTGAGTACCGATACTCACATCAGATCCCTTGTGGACCACAAGGTCCTTTGTTGGATTTTATTAGACAACGTCCTTCATATTCAATCACCTTGTGAGCCTTTCCTCGGATACATAATGCCTTTGGTAAATTGTATCCCCCGCTCTTGTCAACCATGCTCTACTTTTGAGCTTGAGTTATTTACTCGTGAAGTTTGTGGTCTATGTCCATAAGATGCCCCAGTGGGTTGAACCTACGCCTTCCCTAATCTGTGTGAAGCCGAATATTATGCGAGTTATATCTACTGGCGTTTCTTCGGATAAATTTTGACCTCTTCAACGCCGTCGAAGACGAGAAATAGATGGAAGGTCATGCATTGATGAAGAGGGAGTCGACCTTGAGCCTTTGTGTTCATGCCCATGGACCTGATGTGGAACTTATCATTGGAGCTTCTTGTAATAATAATAATACCCTTGTGATAAGTTCATCTTATATCTATGTTTGGTCCTTTGGAACCGTGGTTCCGGCCATATTTTTCTTCTTTGATACCATTTCTCGGACAAGTTAAAAATACTTGTCTTCTGCAGATCTTTTCATCTGTCCAACCGCTATCCGGTTCTACCTTCGAGTATTACCCTCTGGTATCTCGAGAATATCACGGAACTACATAACTTCTTATGAGTTCTTCATCAACTATTATTTCTCGCCGATTCCAATTTTCCATGGGTTCTGAGTTGTTAGACACTCAAGAACACCGATAACTGATTCGAGTCTGCACTTTTCTTTCCATTTGTTTTGTTTCACCTTTCTTGTGATTAAATTGATCTAAGCAGTAACACTAATCTTCTTATGTAAACACCTCGGTGTACAACCTAGTCAGTAAGACCCTGTTACTATTGTTCATGACATTTCAGTAACCACCGATGGATGAGAACTTAGACCATTGGTCCGCCTTGTTTCAACGAGCAGGAAAATGGCTCTCTTCGTCCCCCGCCCTTGGTACCATCATTGTGGCCAACATAACTGTCAGGCTATCCTCTGACCTGCCTTGCTATCATGACCGAGCAAAATGTTAGCACCCTTCTTGCTTTTAACCCACATGGTGGGCCCATAACCTACAGTTCCACATGATCGAAACCTGACTCTCCTGTACAACCTTGATTCTGAAATATTCTTTGCACTTGGCTTCGTATGTAATTCACGAGCTAACTTCCTCACCATGTTTCATTCCGGTATCAGAGGCAACATTATTCTTCATTGCTCTGAACCGCTTCATCACCTGTTTTATGCATCAGCTGGACGCCTACCTAGTTGAAACTTGTTGAACCTTCTTATAACACTCTCGATACGTTTCCTGGTGTTTCTAATATCTTCTTCCTTGAGATAACTACCGGATGCCGATCCTTTCAGACATCCATCCTTATAGCTTCCCCCTTATTCCACGCCTTAAATCTCGGGACAAGATTTCTTGTAGTGGAGGAGAATTGTGACACCCGGATAATTAAGCTACAGTAAACCTCTGCTAATGACGCCACGTCGCCACTGTTACTGTTGATAAACTCGCATTGATTCAAATCCCCATTCAAATTCAAATTGAAAATAAAGTCAAATAAATTATTTCTTCAAGCAGTAAAACTAAAATGTTCAAAGTGTGGCAAAATTCCCTTGATATTTGTCATGTTGGAACCAACCTCTTTTGAATTCCCAAAATGCCCCTAGGAAATAATTTTTGGTCTAGCAACATTTAAAATTAGCCCTTTTAATTTCTAAAAATGGTTAGACAACTCCTTTTGGCCTCAAACTTTTTGTGAATCCTAGAATTATGTGCTTGATTTATGTGACAAGTCTCCTGTCAAACAAAACTCATTTGTTACTAAATGGAAATGCAAAACTGAGGCTAAAAATAATTAACAAAAAAGAGGGGCCCCCCGCTGGGCCTCGGCCCAGGTAGCCGCCGAGCTGGCCCACCAGGCCCACCCATCGCATCCTTATCCCTTCCCACTCCCGTGACCTAAACTGCTACCCCCACTCCCCACGCACTCCCCTGACCCCCTTCTGGATCGGGGCAATGACCCCGGCGGCGACCCTGACCACCCTCGCCATCGCTGCCTCGACACGCCGGACCCCGTCACCAGACCGTCGCCGTCCTCCTCGACCTTCTCCGCGCGGGCCTGTCCTCCTCCCCGTACCTGGATCTGGAAGGGCACCCGACGGTGCCACCCGCTGCCCCGACGCCGGAACCTCAACTCCGGCCCCTCCCCGAGTGGATTTATGCACAACTATAGGGCCCCGGTGAGGCCTCGACCGTCTTTGCTCCATTCCCTTGTGATCCGGTCGCCGTAGGTCGCCTCTCGCGCCCCCGCTCCGGCCACGACCTGCGGTCACCGCCCTGCATGCACCCGGTGGCCATGCTCGCGCTCACGTCGCGCGCCTCGCCCGAACGCCGCCCGCCTCTGTCCCCGCTTAGCCGCGCCGCGCGCACCCACACCCCCTGCGCCGCCGTCACCGTGCTCGCCGTCCACCCCGCGTGTGCACGCCCCGATGCTACCTCCTGCCTCGCTCGACGCCGCCTGCTTTGCCGCACCGCCGCTAGCCCGCTGCTCGCCCTGGGCCGCTTCGCTCAATGCCGGCGCCTCAGCAGATCGCCTCTGCAACCCCCCATCTGATGCGCCACTTCGCGGGCTCTCCAACGCGCTCGCAGGAGCCCCCAACGGTCGCTGGAGTTGGCCGGCCGGAGCCCTCCGCCGGCGCCCTTTGTTGCCCCTCAGGTGCGGGCGCCAGCACCCGCCCGCCCGATAGCCGAGTGCCCGCTGTGACCTATGGGCCTTTGACAGGCGGGCCCAACCACTTAAAAAAAGAAATGTAATATATATATATTAATAAAAATAATTAATTAGTTAAATGATTAATTAACTTAACTAATTAAAGTTAATTAGCCTAATAGCCTAGCTAGACTAAATTAACTAGTTAGTTAATGTAATAGTCAATGATAGGGGGGCCCATCCCTTGTTGACCAGTCAAACATCGACTGGTCAACTGGGACCCCCTGGCCCACCTGTCAGCCTGAATTAAAATTAATTTAAAAATATTGCTAAAAACTTTATAAAATCATGTAAAATAATCCGTAACTCGGATGAAAATACTTTGTACATGAAAGTTGCTCAGAACAACGAGACAAATTTGAATACGCGGTCCGTTCGTCTGCCACATGCCCCTAGCATAGCGAACTTGCAACTGTTCCCCGAAAATGCTGGACTTCAGGAAAACTTAACTGGATGTTATCCCCCTTCGCCGATATCATGTAGCACTGCGTTAGATCACCCCTAGGACCGCTTGTTGTCATGTCATGCATCTGTTTGCTTGTATTTACTGTTTCTTCCCCCTCTTCTCTCCAGTAGACCCCGAGACCGCTGCCGGTGCTGCTGTGATTGACTATTTCGAGGACGACCCTTCTTCCCTTTCAACGGAGCTTCCAGACAAGCCCCCCTTTGATCATCCCGATATCGCCCATTCCATTCTCTCATGCTTGCATTAGATTTTTCTACTATAATTGATTGCTCCTATTCTGATGCATAGCCTGGTTTTGTAACCTGCTTATTGTTACCTACCTGCTTATCCTAAACTCCTTAGTATAGGTTGGTTAGTGATCCATCAGTGACCCCCACCTTGTCCTTGTTGCTCCTGCTTCATCATCGACGACTCGATCAACGTGATTGATGACCAGAGCCCAACACCTCACATCACATCACGCCCCTTTTGTTGCTCGACTCTGCAGAGCTACAATCGAGTGCCGAGGGTGATACCTCATAATGCACTCCTGATGATCACTCCGTAGTGTAGCTATTCGGTTGTGGTCATCGAGGGTGATTCCTCCTTTACCACTCCCGATACGGCTCTGTCATGCAACACCTCAAGTGTGAACCTTCAGGGTGGTTCCTCTTACCTTCACCTTGATGATTACATCAAGTGCAATCCACCGAGGGTGATTCCTCGGGTTTTCCCCTTGATGTTTGGACACACGGTTACCTTGACTTTACTTGATACCATGGTTGAAGTCGGGTCGGCCCTGAGGGGTAGCCGCGAGTTGATGTGAAAGTCGGGCGGGCCTGTTGAGCACCGTGAGTTTTCTACGTGGCACAGCCAGGCATTCTGGGCCCTTGCCGTAAGTCCATGAGACGGGGCGACGGGGTCACATTATTGTGTCTCTGCTCGTCTTCGCGAGCCCCCAATGCACTAATAGGTTTGGGTATTTGTTCTGAGTTGGCCTTTGGCCTTTACGCACGAACCACCATGCGAGAATAGTTATGGGCCTCGACGTCGTGGTATCAGCCGAAGCTTTGTTGGATGTCCAGTTCAGCATTGCGTCACGGTCGGATCATGCTGGCCATCCGACGCGGTGCTGGTATTCACCCTGCTCACAACGACCCCAAGTGCAACGGGCGATGGGACCAAGACCCTGAAGCGCTTAGGATGTAGACCGGCGGGGACCTCTCTGCTCAGCCTAGGTAGGGTTGCGACGTGTTGATCTTCCAAGGCCGGGCATGACCCAGGAAAGTGTGTCCGGCCAGAGTGATCCAACGTGTTGGGTAACATGGTGCACCCCTGCTGGGAAGTTATCTATTCAAATACCGTGTCCACGATAATGGATGTTCAGACTTGTATCCTGATCTATTACAACTAGAACTGGTTACTTGAGACACGAGATGATATGTTGGCTCTGGGATTGCTTTCTCGCAAGGAGTCAAGGAAGAATCTCTGGGCGTTAATGTTACAACATGCTTGTTAATTATAAACTGCTATTCTATACTCTTCTACATGCTGCTAGATGCTTGGAGCTGCTTGAAGATGCTAGTCTTCGATAGGCTAGGCCTTCCCCTCTATTTTGGCATTTTACACTTCAGTCCACAGATACAACCCTTCCTTTGATACCAATGCATACTTAGTATAGATCTGATGCTTGCGAGTACTTTGGATGAGTACTCACGGTTTCTTCGCTTCCCCTTTTCCCCCTTCTTTCTTCTTTCCGGTTGTTCAACCAGTTGGTGGATCCCAGGAGCCAGATGCCACCCCAGTCGACTACTACTACTACCCGATGGAGCCTACTACTACATGGAGGCCGCCGAAGACCAGGAGTAGTTAGGAGGTCCCAGGCAGGAGGCCTTGCCTCTTCGATCATTGATGTTTTTGCTAGCCTTCTTAAGGCAAAACTTGTTTAACTTATGTTTGTGCTCAGATATTGTTGCTTCCGCTGACTCTTGTGTATTGAGCTTGTATTTGAGCCCTCGATGCCCCTGGCTTGTAATATGAAGATTGTATTATTTTATTTGTGTATAGAATTGTGTTGTGGTATCTTCCTATGAGCCCCTGATCTTGACCGTACACATTTGCGTGTATGATTAGTGTACGATTGAATTGGGGGTGTCACAACAAATTATCAGCCGCCCGCGCAGGAGCCATTGTTGCTCTAGGCCGGGCCAAAGCATGACAATTAGAACTTGACCCGGAAGAAATAACTACCGGATGCCCAGAATTCAAGGATGGTGGGTCGAGCTTTGAAGAAAAAGACTTCAACCAATGGGCCAGAGAGATGTTGCCCGTGGCATGCAAACTCATAGAAGAGCTGAATTTGAAGAAATACATGCCGGCTTATGATGACAACAATAACATGATTGTGCCACCATCTCATGATGTTATGGACCTTATTACTCCAAGGCGTAATCATACCTTTGCCCGTGATGTTGATCCTTCCATCATTCTTAACGATGAGGCCACATTCGAAGGTTTAACCAGCATCGATTGGACATTGGCTGACCTCCAGATGGCCAAGGAGGAAGATCCGGCGCGGGATGACCCGGAGTCTTCAAGGTGTCAAGAAGAGAATTGAGCGTGGTGACTATAAGCCGGACGACTGTGAGGCCGGGTTACAGGAGTGCACCTCCAAAAAACACTTGACATAAAATCTTTTGGGCTCAATTGGAAGCCTTGTAATAGGGTAGCTTTTAATACAGTGATCCGCCCTGTCATGCCTTCATGCAAGTTTATCTGAACTTTTGATCTTAGTAGAAAAACTTTGTTGCATGCTTGATTGAGTCAGACACATCAGCGGCGCCACAACTCTTTTTTTCACCTGAAGTCTTGTATATCTTGCAGAAGACCAATCAACGTATGTTCTGGTGACTTAAAGTCAAAAGCCAGGGCGGGTGACAACCCAAAGATTGGTAGACTTATACGACTACTGGAAAAAATTCATAACCATGGCTATTCAAGCCAAAACATACTGATGACTTAAATTCAAAAGCCAGGGCGGGTGACAACCCAAAATACTCAAATATGAGCAACATAATCCAGAACCTCACGACCCGGGTAGTCAAAATTTGCGCAAAAACCTTGAGAGCAAAAACATCAAAACAGAAAACATGCTAATCACAAACATTGGTAAGCCAGATTTCAAAATTCAAATGAAAAAAGGTGGCTCACAGGCCTCATATGTGCTTTCAAGGCAGCATAGCCGTTGTTTATCCTAGCCCACTGTAAGCCAGCTCTCATGTGACACAAAACTGCCGTTTCAACCTTGACAAGTTCAGGGTCTTTGAGAAGATTGACTTGCCAAGAGTTCGACGGATCACCTGGCAGAGTAGCAAGTTGCAAACAGGCAGGTATAACCCATAAAGTGGCGTTTCATGCCGGTCAAGAGGGTATGAAAGCTAAACCTGGTGGGTTGGAAGCCCCCAAGTGACCTTATGATCAATTAACAAAGACTTAGATGCACAACAATGAAATGACAGAGGCCCTGAACTTCAGGGATGTCGGCTTTATTATATTGATCATAAATAGATATATACATCGACAGAGGTATGTACAATGGTGAGATCCGGTGGCTCAAGTGTAGTAAGGCCGAAGATGAGTAATGTTCCATGGCATGTTGGTCTCCTGCTCAGAGGTGCGAGATTCTTTGTTCTCTTGTATGTCAATGAGGTAGTAAGACCCATTATTGAGATTTTTGCTGATTACAAAGGGCCCTTCCCATGGAGGCGAAAGCTTATGCATCCATGTCTATTCTTGAATCAAACGGATCACTAAGCCGCCCTCCTGATAGGTCTGGCTTCGAACTCTACGGCTATGATAGCGACGTAGGTCTTGCTGATATATTGCTGAATGAGCCGCCGCAAGGTCACATTCTTCATCCAAAGCAGCAATTGCTTTCTGTCATGCTGTCTCATTATCAGCTTCAACACAAGCCTCCACTCTAGGCGAGTCGTGACGGTATCACTTGGGAGAACTGCCTCTGCACCGTAGACCATGAAGAAATGCGTATAGCCTATTGACCTATTGGGTTTGGTATTGATACTCTAAAGCACTGAATCTAGCTCTTCAATCCAACAACCCAGTGTTCTCTCCAAAGGAAACATAAGCGGGGGCTTGATCCCCCTCAAGATTTCTTGATTAGGTCGTTCTGCCTGACCATTAGACTGAGGATGTGCCATCGAAGATACATCAAGACGGATGTGTTCTGTTTGATAGAATGTTTTCATAGCACCTTTAGACAAATTAGTGCCATTATCAGTGATGATACTATGGGGATATCCAAAGTGAAAGATCAGCTTCTTAACAAACTGTACTGCAGTCGCCGCCTCACAATTGCTAACTGGCTCTGCCTCAACCCACTTGGTAAACTTATCAACCGCCACCAAAAGGTGGGTCTTCTTATCCTTAGACCTCTTGAATGGTCCAACCATATCAAGCCCCTAGACTGCAAACAACCAAGTTATGGGAATCATCCACAACTCTTGAGCCGGTATATGAGCTCGCCTTGCAAATTTCTGACAACCATCTGATACGTCTCCATCGTATCTACTTTTCCTAACGTTGTTCCTCTTGTTTTGGACTCTAATTTGTATGATTTGAAATAAACTAACCCAGACTTATGCTGTTTTTGCAGAACTACCATGGTGTTGTTTTTGTCCAGAAATAAAAGTTCTCGGATTGAACGAAACTTTGTGAGGATATTTTATACAACAAAAAAGAATTTCTGAAGCCAAGAACCACCGGAGGGGGGCACCTGGGTGGGCACAACCCACCAGGGCGCCCCCCTCCAGGTGCACCCAGGTGGGTTGTCCCCACCTGGTGGCCCCGCAGACCTCAACCCTGATACTATAAAATCACATATTCAAAGAGAGAAATCAGGGAGAAAGACTAATTGTGTTTCACGATATGGAGCCGCCACCACCTCCTCTTCTTCACCGGGAGGCTAGATATAGAGTCCGTTTGGGGCTCCGTGTTGGGGAATGTAATGCTATCTCTTGAGCATGCGTTGGTTTTCTCTTGAAGAGGAAAGGGTGATGCAGCAAAGTAGCGTAAGATTTGCCTTAGTTTTTGAGAACCAAGGTATCAATCCAGTAGGATACTACACGCAAATCGCCTAGTACCTGCACAAACAAATAAGAACCTTGCAACCAACGCGATAAAGGGGTTGTCAATCCCTTCACAACCACTTGAAAAAGTGAGATCTGATAAAGATAATAAGATAAATATTTTTGGCATTTTTGTTGTATAGATTGGAAAATAAAGATTGCAAAATAAATAGTAAACTAGAATTGTAGATTAGAAACTTATATGATGTAAAGTAGAACCGGGGGCCATAGGTTTCACTAGTGGCTTCTCTCGAGACAGCATATATTACGGTGGGTGAACAAATTACCGTCGAGCAATTGATAGAAACTCGCATAGTTATGAGAATATCTAGGCATGATCATAAACATAGGCATCACGTTTGTGTCAAGTAGACCGAAACGATTCTGCATCTAGTACTATTACTCCACACATCGACCGCTATCCAACATGCATCTAGAGTATTAAATTGATAAGAATAGAGTAACGCATTTGGCAAGATGACATGATGTAGAGGGATAAACTCAAGCAATACGATATAAACCCATCTTTTTATCCTCGATGGCAACAATACAATACGTGTCGGTTCCCTTTCTGTCACTGGGATCGAGCACCGCAAGATTGAACCCAAAGCTAAGCACTTATCTCATTGCAAGAAAGATCAATCTAGTAGGCCAAACTAAACCGATAATTCGAAGAGACTTGCAAAGATATCAAATCATGCATATAAGAATTCAGAGAAGAATCAAATATTTTTCATAGATAAACTTGATCATAAACCCACAGTTCATCGGATCTCGGCAAACACACCGCAAAAAGTATTACATCGAATAGATCTCCAAGAACATCGAGGAGAACTTTGTATTGAGAACCAAAGAGAGAGAAGAAGCCATCTAGCTAATAACTATGGACCCGAAGGTCTGTGTTAAACTACTCACACATCATCGAAGAGGCTATGGTGTTGATGTAGAAGCCCTCCATGATCGAATCCCCCTCCGACAGATCACTGGAAAAGGTCCCGAGATGGGATCTCACGGGTACAGAAGGTTGCGGCGGTGGAAAAGTGGTTTCGTGGCTCCCCTGGATGTTTTCAGGGTATAAGAGTATATATAGGCCAAAGAAGTAGGTCAGTGGAGCTACGAGGGGCACACGAGGGTGGGGGTGCGCCTGCCCCCTGGGCGCGCTGCCCTACCTCGTGGTCGCCTCGTTGCTTCCTTGACCTCCACTCCAAGTCTCCTGGATTGTGTTTGTTCCAAAAAATATCCTCGCGAAGGTTTCATTCCATTTGGATTCCGTTTGATATTCCTTTTCTGCGAAACACTGAAATAGGAAAAAACAACAATTTGCACTGGGCCTTCGGTTAATAGGTTAGTCCCAAAAATAATATAAAAGTGCATAATAAAGCCCATTAAACATCCAACACAGATAATATAATTGCATGGAACAATAAAAAAATATAGATACATTGGAGACGTATCAAGCACCCCCAAGCTTAATTCCTGCTCGTCCTTGAGTAGGTAAATGATAAAAACAGAATTTTTAACATGGAATGCTACCTAACATAATTTTCAATGTAATTTTCTTTATTGTGGCATGATTTTCAGATCCGAAAGATTCAAGACAAAAGTTTAATGTTGACATAAAAACAATAATACTTCAAGCATACTAACCAAGCAATTATGTCTTCTCAAAATAGCATGGCCAAAGAAAGCTATCCCTACAAAATCATATAGTCTGGCTATGCTCTATCTTCATCACACAAAATATTTAAATCATGCACAACCCAGATGACAAGCCAAGCAATTGTTTCATACTTTTGATGTTCTCAAACTTTTTCAATCTTCACGCAATACATGAGCGTGAGCCATGGATATAACACTATAGGTGGAATAGAATGGTGGTTGTGGAGAAGACAAAAACGAGAAGATAATCTCACATAAACTAGGCATATCAATGGGCTATGGAGATGCCCATCAATAGATATTAATGTGAGTGTGTAGGGATTGCCATGCAACAGATGCACTAGAGCTATAAATGTATGAAAGCTCAACAAAAGAAACTAAGTGAGTGTGCATCCAACTTGCTTGCTCACGAAGACCTAGGGCATTTTGAGGAAGCCCATCATTGGAATATACAAGCCAAGTTCTATAATGAAAAATTCCCACTAGTATATGAAAGTGACAACATAAGAGACTCTCTATCATGAAGATCATGGTGCTACTTTGAAGCACAAGTGTGGAAAAAGGATAGTAGCATTACCCCTTCTCTCTTTTTCTCTCATTTTTTTATTTGGGACTTTTTTATGGCCTCTTTTTTTCTCTAATTTTTTTATTTTTCGTCCGGAGTCTCATCCCGACTTGTGGGGGAATCATAGTCTCCATCGTCCTTTCCTCACTGGGACAATGCTCTAATAATGAGGATCATCACACTTTTATTTACTTACAACTCAAGAATTACAACTCGATACTTAGAACAAAATATGACTCTATGTGAATGCCTCTAGCGGTGTACCGGGATGTGCAATGAATCAAGAGTGACATGTATGAAAAATTATGAATGGTGGCTTTGCCACAAATACGATGTCAACTACATGATCATGCAAAGCAATATGGCAATGATGGAGTGTGTCATAATAAACGAAACGGTGGAAAGTTGCTTGGCAATATATCTCAGAATGGTTATGGAAATGCCATAATAGGTAGGTATGGTGGCTGTTTTGATGAAGGTAAATGGTGGGTTTATGGTGCCGGCGAAAGTTGCGCGGTACTAGAGAGGCTAGCAATGGTGGAAGGGTGAGAGTGCGTATAATCCATGGACTCAACATTAGTCATAAAGAACTCACATACTTATTGCAAAAATCTATTAGTTATCGAAATGAAGTATTACACGCATGCTCCTAGGGGGATAGATTGGTAGGAAAAGACCATCGCTCATCCCCGACCGCCACTCATAAGGAATACAACAAAAATAAATCATGCTCCGACTTCATCACATAACGGTTCACCATACGTGCATGCTACGGGAATCTCAGACTTTAACACAAGTATCTCTCAAATTCACAACTACTCAACTAGCATGACTCTAATATCACCATCTTTATATCTCAAAACAATCATCAAGTATCAAACTTCTCATAGTATTCAATGCACTTTATATGAAAGTTTTTATTATACCCATCTTGGATGCCTATCATATTAGGACTAATTTATTAACCAAAGAAAATTACCATGATGTTCTAAAAGACTCTCAAAATAATATAAGTGAAGCATGAGAGATCAATAATTTCTATAAAATAAAACCACCACCGTGCTCTAAAAAGATATAAGTGAAGCACTAGAGCAAAATTTATCTAGCTCAAAAGATATAAGTGAAGCACATAGAGTATTCTAATAAATTCCGATTCATGTGTGTCTCTCCAAAAGGTGTGTACATGTAACGCCCCGGACACACCCCCGGTGGTCGTTACTCCTGGCGGGATCTAGACTGGCCCCACAGATCAATACTAGTCTTTACTGTGCACTTTGTCCTCACTCGTGCGCACCCGGGAGCAACTTCCCAGTCGGTCACCCATCCTGAAACCACTCCAAGCTGAGCACGCTTAACTTTGGAGTTCTGTCAAAATGGGCTCCCGGAAAAGAAGGAATTCCTTATTGATATGAGTAGTCTATCATCCCTAATAAGCCAGGCTATCACATACACCCCCACTCAGAGGAATCGACGTCCTCGTCGGGCCACAGGAACGTTCCCTCTGGGCACATACGTCTGTGCATCCAGTCCGGTACATGTACCATGCCGTGTGCCACGACGGGTCACAAACGTCATGAACAACATGACTGCGCACCTGTCCGCAAAGATCCGTGTAACCGCGAGGGTCGGCTCTGATACCAACTTGTAACGCCCCGGACACACCCGTCGGTGGTCGTTACTCCTGGCAGGATCTAGACTGGCCCCACAGATCAATACTAGTCTTTTCTGCGCACTTTTTCCTCACTCGAGCGCACCCGGGAGCAACTTCCCGGTCGGTCACCCATCCTGAAACTACTCCAAGCTGAGCACGCTTAACTTTGGAGTTCTGTCAGAATGGGCTCCCGGAAAAGAAGGAATTCCTTATTGATATGAGTAGTCTATCATCCCTAATAAGCCAGGCTATCACAGTACAACAAATATGATTGTGGTAAACTAAAAAGCAAAGACTCAAATCATACAAGATGCTACAAGCAAAACATATATCATGTGGTGAATAAAAATATAGCATCAAGTAAAGTTACCGGTAGACGAAGACGAAAGAGGGGATGCCTTCCGGGGCATCCCGAAGCTTAGGCTTTTGGTTGTCCTTGAATTTTACCTTGGGGTGCCTTGGGAATCCGCAAGCTTAGGCTCTTTCCACTCCTTGTTCCAAAATCCATCAAATCTTTACCCAAAAACTTGAAAACTTCACAACACAAAACTCAACAGAAAATCTCATGAGCTCCGTTAGTATAAGAAAACAAACCACCACCTTAAGGTACTGTAATGAACTCATTCTTTATTTATACTAGATAATACCCCGCGCGTTGCTGTGTTCATAGTGTGAGCAATTTGGAATGACTATTAACAATTATAATATCAATAATAGATCTACATGTATGTACATTTGCTATAAGGTCACATTTAGTGGAAAAGGTTAGGGATAGAATTGTACTTATTCAAAAAAAGAACAATCACGTTATGTTTATAATCTGTCCATCGGAAGCATATGCAAAAAAATACAAATCATTGCAAGAATTCAGTAACTTTTTTTTAACTTGGGGTTTCAGTGAATCCAGTGCCCCTTTTGTGTGTATACATCATCAAGATCTTAAGCAAAAATATATAGAAAGAGATAGAGGTTACTTACAGATGGTGCCGTACTAGGGCACATCAAGTTAAAAATCAATCAGATTACCGTGTTCCTTGTTAACCTGAGACATGGAACTATGGATATATGCACAATGTTATCAGAATCTGTAGAATATTATGGCGGTAAAGCAGCAAGACATTAGTTGTGGAAACTTGGACTAACATGATGGCTCCAGGTTCATCCCAAACAGCTTCGTTTTGCTACCAGCTCTATGAGAAGGGAGGTGCCAGCATGTTGACTTAATCAAAAACTAAGCTCACGCTGGAAATAGGTGTCATAGAGAATGTGGAGAAGACGAAAGGGGTGGCTCACTCATGGCGGTTCGGATTAAGATCTGGAGCACAGGTAGGCTAACCAGCTACAGTGGAGACAATGAACATGGAGTACCTCTGCTGATTAATGGCAATAGCCGCTCGCCTCCATTGTTTCCCGGAGAATAGAGAAGGCAGAAGGAAGTCCACTAATCCTTTAGTCACCGTACTCCAAAGTTCACCATCCATACTTGCATACTCATCATCGAAAAAAAAGTATTAACCTGGTCGGCTTCACTCCCTAGCTGCAAGGAACTGAGCTTGGGAAAAAAGACTACCATTGCTATAGTAATCAGCCGAGGCGACACATCGTTGAACGCTGGAGGATGAAACGCCCCTCCAAACCGTCGCTGTCAACGGAGGCCCTGCCAGCCCTTCCGGCCAAAAATAAAGCCAGCTCTGGACTCCAATCTCCCTAGCCGCCGGTCCGATTCTTGTGGAACCGAGCAGAACCAACTTCCCCAGCGGCAACGCCTCTGCCTTGGCCAAAAAAAATGCAGAGATGGAGGGGACGACCAGGCACCGCGCCCGTCGTCTCGACGATGCAGGGCACATGCCAGCAACGTGATCATAGCCCGATAGATTACGGGAGAGTCAAGAAGGCCTGTCGAATGGCGCAGAGATCGGTGCCCATCTGCGCCTTGCTGCTGTAGACAGGGGAATATATTGGGGTTTGAGGTAGGGAGGGATCATCATTTAGTTTTTTGTGGGATAAATAAAGTCTGTGGTTTATGAATGGAAACTGGTGAGGGTTTCGGTCCATAACAAAGCATCGCGCATTCACTTCATTGTAGTGGAGTCCGTGATTTACGGCTGGAAACAAACGTGGGCTGGATGGTAACGGACCATATTGTTATTTTTTGTGGGGCGGGGGAAACGGTAGATAGTGCTGCTGTATGCCGTTAACAAAACGTTCGATCTTCTCAAAAAAACGTTCGATGTAGCAACATGCACCTTAGGAGTTTCTGATGTGGTCCATGCAAAAAGAAAAAAGAGTTGCTGATGTGGCAACTTGCTGAGTTGGATAGGCTCATGTTGAGATAATTACTTGTAGTGGGGATCAATCTCTTAGGTATATAGGATTGGTGTTAAACTTACTGTATTCCAACTTCTCTATGGTTCATACCCCTCAATACTAGCCATAGATTCATCAAAATAAGCAAACAACACACGAAAAACAAAATCTGTCAAAAACAGAACAGTCTGTAGTATTCTGTAGGTTTAGAATACTTCTGTAACTCCAAAAATCCTGAGAAATTAGGACGTCCTAAATAATTTGTATATTGATATACTGCAGATGGAATTGGTATTTTATCGCTCTCTGGTAAAAAATGAAAATTATTCTCGTGAGCGCATACTTTCTATTTTTTCCAGCAAGATCAAACAACAATCATCCAAGAAGATCCTAAAGGCTTTACTTGGCACAAACACTAATTAAAACATAAAAAACACAATCATAACAGAGGATAGATGATTTATTTATTACTAAACAGGAACAAAAATAAAATTGGGTTGCCTCCCAACAAGCGCTATCGTTTAACGCCCCTAGCTAGGCATAAAAACAAGAATAGATCTAGGTATTGTCATCTTTGGTATGCAATCCATATGTGGCTCTCATAATAGATTCATAAGGTAATTTAATTTTATTTCTAGGAAAGTGTTCCATGCCTTTCCTTAATGTAAATTGGAATCTAATATTTCCTTCTTTCATGTCAATAATTGCACCAATCGTTCTAAGGAAAGGTCTACCAAGAATAATAGGACATGTAGGATTGCAATCTATATCAAGAACAATGAAATCTACGGGCACATAATTCCTATTTACAACAATAAGAACATCATTAATCCTTCCCATAGGTTTCTTATTGGTAGAATCTGCAAGATGCAAATTTAAAGAACAATCATCAAATCCACGGAAACCTAACACATCACACAAAGTTTTTGGAATCGTGGAAACACTAGCACCCAAATCACATAAAGCATAGCATTAATGATCTTTGATCTTAATTTTAATAGTAGGTTCCCACTCATCATAAAGTTTTCTAGGGATAGAAACTTCTAATTCGAGCTTTTCTTCATGGGATTGCATTAAAGCATCAACGATATGTTTGGTAAAAGCTTTGTTTTGATCATAAGCATGAGGAGAATTTAACACAGATTGCAACAAGGAAATACAATCTATCAAAGAGCAATTGTCATAATTAAATTCCTTAGATCCGAAATAGTGGGTTTATTGCTGTGTAAAGTTTTAACCTCTTCAATCCCACTTTTACCAATTTTAGCATCAAGATCTAAAAACTCTGAATCATTGGGACGCCTTCTAACTAAAGTTGACTCATCTCCAGTCCCATATTTATAAGGTTTCATATTGGAAAACAAAGATTTAATAGGAAACACACCAATCACTTTTAGATCTTCATCATTATTATCATGAAAACTAGAAGAACACGCTTTCACAAAGCAATCTTTTTTAGCACGCATCCTAGCGGTTCTTTCTTTTCACTCATCAATGGAAATTATCATGGCTTTGAGAGACTCAATGATATCATGCTTAGGTGGAATAGATCTAAGTTTCAAAGAATCAACATCAAGAGAAATTCTATCCACGTTCCTAGCCAACTCATCAATCTTAAGCAATTTTTCTTCAAGCAAAGCATTGAATTTTTTTTGCGAATTCATAAATTCTTTAACACTAGTCTCAAAATCAGAGGGAATCTTATTAAAATTTCCATAAGAGTTGTTGTAGGAATTAGCATAATTGTTAGAGGAATTACTAGGGAATGGCCTAGAATTAAAATTTCCTCTATATGTGTTGTTACCAAAATTGTCCCTACCAACAAAATTCCCATCCATAGATTCATTTCATTATTATTCTCAATCAAAGTGGACAAAGGGATATCATTAGGATCAGAAGAAGCACTCTTATTAGCAAACAATTTCATAAGTTCATCCATCTTTCCACTCAAAACATTAATCTCTTCAATAGCATGATTTTTTTAGATCTTTCGGTGTGCCATTGAGAATAATTGACCATAATATTATCTAGGAGCTTAGTAGCTTCTCCTAAAGTGATTTCCATAAAAGTGCCTCCCGAGGCCGAATTTAATAGATTTCTAGAAGCAAAATTCAATCCAGCATAAATTTTTTGTATAATCATCCATAAATTCAAACCATGTGTAGGGCAATTATGTATCATTAATTTCATCCTCTCCCAAGCTTGTGCAACATGCTCATGCTCAAGTTGCTTAAATTCATAATATCATTTCTAAGAGAGATGATCTTAGCGGGAGGAAAATACTTAGAGATAAAAGCATCTTTGCACTTATTCCATGAATCAATACTATTTTTAGGCAAAGAAAAGAACCAAGTTTTAGCACGATCTCTAAGCGAAAACGGAAAGAGCTTCAATTTCACAATATTATTATCCACATCTTTCTTCTTTTGCATATCACACAAATCAACGAAGCTGTTTAGATGGGTAGCGACATCTTCACTAGGAAGGCCAGCAAATTGATCTTTCATAACAAGATTCAACAAAGCGGTATTGATTTCACAAGATTCAACATCGGTAGTAGGAGCAACCGGAGTGCTAATAAAATCATTATTGTTGGTATTGGAAAAGTCACATAATTTAGTATTATCTTGAGCCATCGTGACAAACAACCAATCCAACAAACGAGCAAACAAGAGGCAAGAGAAAAGAGACGAACGGAAAAAAGGGCGAATAAAACGACAAAGGTGAAGTGGGGGAGAGGAAAACGAGAGGCAAATGGCAAATAATGTAATGCGAGGGATAAGAGTTTATGATGGGTACTTGGTTGTCTTGACTTGAGCGTAGATCTCCCTGGCAACGGCGCCAGAAATCCGTCTTGCTACCTTTTGAGGATGCGTTGGTTTTCCCTTGAAGAGGAAAGGGTGATGCAACAAAGTAGCATAAGTATTTCCCTCAGTTTTTGAGAACCAAGGTATCAATCATGTAGGAGACTACACGCAAAATGCCTAGTACCCGCACAAACAAATAAGAACCTTGCAACCAACACGATAAAGGGGTTATCAATCCCTTCACGACCACTTGCAAAAGTGAGATCTGATAAAGATAATAAGATAAATATTTTTGGTATTTTTATTGTATAGATTGAAAAATAAAGATTGCAAAATAAATAGTAACTAGAATTGTAGATAGGAAACTTATATGATGTAAAGTAGACCCGGGGCCATAGGTTTCACTAGTGGCTTCTCTCGAGATAGCATATATTACGGTGGGTGAACAAATTACTGCCGAGCAATTGATAGAAAAGTGCATAGTTATGAGAATATCTAGGCATGATCATAACATAGGCATCACGTCCGTGTCAAGTAGACCGAAACGATTCTGCATCTACTACTATTACTCCACACATCGACCGTTATCCAACATGCATCTAGAGTATTAAATTGATAAGAATAGAGTAACGCATTTGGCAAGATGACATGATGTAGAGGGATAAACTCAAGCAATACGATATAAACCCATCTTTTTATCCTCGATGGCAACAATACAATACGTGCCGGTTCCCTTTCTGTCACTGGAATCGAGCACCGCAAGATTGAACCCAAAGCTAAGCACTTCTCCCATTGCAAGAAAGATTAATCTAGTAAGCCAAACTAAACCGATAATTCGAAGAGACTTGCGAAGATATCAAAACATGCATATAAGAATTCACAGAAGAATCAAATATTGTTCATAGGTAAACTTGATCATAAACTCACAATTCATCGGATCTCGGCAAACACACCGCAAAAAGTATTACATCGAATAGATCTCCAAGAACATCGAGGAGAACTTTGTATTGAGAACCAAAGAGAGAGAAGAAGCCATCTAGCTAATAACTATGGACCCGAAGGTCTGTCGTAAACTACTCACACAACATCGGAGAGGCTATGGTGTTGATGTAGAAGCCCTCCGTGATCGAATCCCCCTCCGGAAGTGTAACACCCCGAGACCGTTGTAACAAGTGTCTTTTAGTTATGCACGTTGTTGCCATGTCATTCGCTTGCGTGTTGCATCTTGTCATATCATCATGTGCATTGCATCATCATGTTTTCAAAACTTGCATCTGTCTGGGTCTCCCCATTCTCTCTGTTGTCCGTTCTGAGCCCAACCACACTCGCACGCGCCCGCGGCATGTCCGAAATAATATTTTATAAGTGGCCGGAAAATGTTCTCGGAATGGGTTGAAAGTTGGCATGCGATGTTGTTATAGTGTAGATAGGCCGTCTGCCAAGTTTCATCACATTCGGAGTCCGTTTGACGCCCCAACGGATAACTATAGCGACAATATAGTCGGTCAAATCGTCGGACATTTTTGGTCTTTGAAAACTCTTGCCGGGCTTTCCCTCTCTTTCCTCCCTAGACCGTCTACATAGTCCACTACTTGCCGCCAGGCCCAACCTAACCTCTCTCGTCAGCCCGCGGCCCTCCTCGCGCGCGCGTCCAAAAGCTTTCCCGGACCCGACCCGGGCAGTCGTCACCGTTGGATTCGGATTATCCCCAAACATCCCTAAAATATCATTGGTTTGTTCTTTGACACTCCTAGCCTACTTTATCTCAATCATCCGATTATGATCGGAGGGATCCGATAGCCCCTAACCTAACCCACTCACTATATAAACTAGACCAACCCTAATCTTTAGAAGGCTTGTCCCATCAGTCCAATCCCGCCGCCACCCGGTCTCGATCCACCTCGGGATCCCCTTCTCCTCATTTTCCTCCACCCACCAACAGGAGCCCGAGCTCCTTCTCCCCAACCCCGAGCACCCAATCCACCCCTCGCCGAGCCTCCGTGGAGCAGCTGCCTCCCCGTGCGCGTCTCCTGCATCTTCGTCCTCCAGACATGCCCGAGGCAATCGCCTCCTCTGCTTCCCAAGCACCACCGCAGCAACAGATGCAGGACCCCTGCTTCGTCCCCTTGCACCGCCAAGCTGCCCGAGCACCTCCTCTTCTCGAGGCCTGAGCTCGTCCAACCTCCCGTAACCTCGCGCCTTGTCCTGATTCAGGAGGAGATGAGCTCCTCCCGAAGCATTTTCTTCGCCATCGCCGTTCGGCACCGTCGGTGAGTCGTCCGCCAGGAACTGCACCACGCTCCTGCGTCCTCTGTGTCCCTCTCTTCCTCCCCCTCGTTTCCTCTCCCGTTTCTCTCTTCTCTCTCACAATGCTCTCTCTCTCTGTCTCAACAGGGAACTGAGCTGCCATGACCGTCGCCCTTGTTTTCCCTCACCCGGAAGCCGCTGCAGCCTCCTCGACCCGGATCCACGTTGGCGCCACCGAACCACCCCCACCTCAAGCTCCGACGATCGCTAGACCAACAGGCCAGCCCCTTGCATCCCTCCTTCTTCTTTCACTCTTCCTCCACTAGATCTTGTTGCCTCACTGACCGCCGCAACCTGCAGGAGCTTTAGGGAAACGAACGCAGCCGCCCTGGACCTCCACTGAACCGCGAGCAGCCGCCGTCCCCGCCCAGGACCCGGCTAGATCCCGTCGTTCCCGGTCCTCCCCGTGCCCTCCTCCGTGCGCCAAGTCTGTCCAGCCACCGCTGCAAGTCCCACGCTGTCGCCGCCACTTCCTGTCGAGCAGAAGGCGCGCCTCCTCTGCATCGAGCCGCTCCACTCCAGCGCCCGTTGCCTCCTCTGCAGCAAGGCGGGCCCAGCTCCAAGGCGCCAAGGCCCAGCTCCCTGGAGCCCAATGTGAGCAGCCACCAGCCCCTCCAGATTCGGCCAATAGACCCTTTTTCCCTGTGCTGCGATTTTAGGATTTATCCAGAGAACACCGTTTTACAGAAAAGTCCCGAGAGTTCATGCATTTAATAACTCATCAACCGTGCATCATATTAAAATGATATATATATATATATATAATGCTTAGAATCTTGTCTACTTTCATAATATCCAACTTTCATGCATGTTTAAAATGATGTTTGCATATAATTTGCCATGTTGCCATGTTAAAATGATTTAATTCATAACTAAATAACCATAGCTCCATTTTAAATAATCTTTATATGTAAATGGGGCAGAAAAATGCCTAGTTAAACATGGTGGCATTACTTTGCATGTTTAACAACTCGAAAATATGGTTTAGGGCAGAACAGTACCAAATCCATAAAGTGCATATGAGGATTTTCCGGATTTGTTGTTGGTTGTTTCCGGCCTCATTTAAACTTGCCTAGTTAGGTAGTTTTATTATGCTTCACCTCTTTCCATGTTTTACAACATTTAATTTTCTTGAGTAGCATAAACGGGAGAGAACTAAATAAGTCATGTGGTGTTTCCTCAATATGCAACCCGTTGCATATTGAGCTCCACTTAATTTGTAGTATTGTTTGTGCACTTTGCCATGCCATGCAAATTTTAACCGGACATGCATCATACTTGTTTGTGCATCATGCCATGTTATGCTTGTGTGTTTACCATGTTGTTTGCTTCTTTCCGGGTTGCTTCTCTCGTTTGCCTCGGTTTCGTTCCGAAGTTGTGAGGATTCATTCGACTACGTCCGTTTGTGTTCTTCATGGACTCGTTCTTCTTCCTTGCGGGATCTCAAGCAAGATGACCATACCCTCGAAATCACTTCAATCTTTGCTTGCTAGTTTTTCGCTCTATTGCTATGTCGCGCTACCTACCACTTGTTATATCATGCCTCTTGCATTGCCATGTCAAGCCTCTAACCCACCTTCCTAGCAAACCGTTGTTTCGCCATGTTACCGCTTTTGCTCAGCCCCTCTTATAGCGTTGTTAGTTGCAGGTGAAGTTGAAGTTGGTTCCATGTTGGAACATGGATATGTTGGGATATCAAAATATCTCTTATTTAATTAATGCATCTATATACTTGGTAAAGGGTGGAAGGCTCGGCCTTATGCCTGGTGTTTTGTTCCACTCTTGTCGCCCTACTTTCCGTCATATTGGTGTTATGTTCCTTGATTTTGCGTTCCTTACGCGGTTGGGTGTTATGGGAACCCCTTAATAGTTCGCTTTGAATAAAACTCCTCCAGCAAGGCCCAACCTTGGTTTTACCATTTGCCTCACCACCACCTATACTTTTCCCTTGGGAGTCGCGCTCCCGAGGGTCATCTTTATTTTAACCCCCCAGGCCAGTGCTTCTCTAAGTATTGGTCCGAACTAGACTCCTTTGCAGCGCCACCTCAGGGAAACTTGAGGGCTGGTTTTAGTTGTACAGAGTGCTTATTCGGTGTTGCCCTGAGAAGGAGATATGTGCAGCTCCTATCGGGATTGTCGGCACATCGGGCGGTCTTGCTGGTCTTGTTTTAGCATTGTCGAAATGTCTTGTAACCGGGATTCTGAGACTGATCGGGTCTTCCCGGGAGAAGGAATATCCTTCGTTGACCGTGAGAGCTTGTGATGGGCTAAGTTGGGACACCCCTGCAGGGTTTAAACTTTTGAAAGCCGTGCCCATGGTTATGCGGCAGATGGGAATTTGTTAATGTCCAGTTGTAGAGAACTTGACACTTGACTTAATTAAAATGCATCAACCGCGTGTAGCCGTGATGGTCTCTTTTCGGCAGAGTCCGCGAAGTGAACACGGTTCTTGTGTTATGGTTGTGCATAAGTAGTTCCAGGATCACTTCTAGCTTCACGACCGTTGCGTTGCTTCTCTTCTCGCTCTTATTTGCGTATGTTAGGCACCATATTTGCTTAGTGCTTGCTGCAGCTCCACCTCATTACCCTATCCTATCCATAAGCTTAAATACTCTTGATCTCGCGGGTGTGAGATTGCTGAGTCCTCGTGACTCACAGATACTTCCAAACAGTTGCAGGTGCCGATGATACCAGTGCAGGTGATGCTACCGAGCTCAAGTGAGAGCTCGATGAAGACCTTGGTGGTTACTATGTTTTCGTTTCCTGATGATCAGTAGTGGAGCCCAGTTGGGATGATCGGGGATCTAGCATTTGGGGTTTATCTTCCTTTTATTCGGATTTGATCACAGTCGGTCTTTGAGTGTATTTGAATGATGTATGAATGATTAATGTATTGTGTGAAGTGGAGATTGTAATCCAACTCTTTATCCCTTTCTTATTCAGTACATGGGATTGTGTGAAGATTACCCCTCTTGCGATAAAACTACCATGCGGCCATGCCTCTAAGTCGTGTTCCGACACGTGGGAGATATAGCCATATTGTGGGTGTTACAAGTTGGTAATCAGAGCCATCCCCGACTTAGGAGCCCCCTGCTTGATCGAATCGCTCACGTTGTTGTGTCTAGAACCAAATGTTTTGAGTCTTAGGATTATATATATCGGAGAGTAGGATTTTTTTACTCCTCAGTCCCTTCTTCGCTCTAGTGAGGCCTCCTGATGTAGAAGTTTTGACTTCCCTCTCCTCAAATTTCATGATTTTTTTAGGATCACGCGGGTATATTGGAATCATTCCAATAGTCTTGTGATGAGAACATTGTTCTTGGTGCCTCCTGACATTTCAGGGTTGTGGCAGTGTCCCGGGGAGTTGAGCTCCGAGGTGTTGTCGTCACAATTTTATCGTTGCTGTTCTGGAATACCTGAGTTCGCTGACATCGAAAATCTCTTTTATGCAGTTGTTGGTGAGATAACCTCGACGCCACCCAGTACTGGGGCGGGAGTTCAGGAGTATTGCCATAACTCGTATAACGTATGCTTTTTCGAAGGTTGAGGTACACGATTTCCAAAGGTTTCTTGGTTATGTGTTGACGGATGGATACAGCTGGATGTAGGGATTGTTAGTTTGGGTGAGATATTATGCTTCCCCTGTATCCCCAACACTTGATTTCATAACCAGAAAGTTTCGGGAGTTTATAGGTGGGAATTCAAGTAGCTCCTAGAATATCTTTTTGACAAATGCATGATATGAGATTGGGTAAATCTCTATCATATGTTTGTTTCTGGTTTATTTCGCAAGCCAATCCTTTGTTTTGTTTTGAGTTGTGGTATTCGAGTTGCTTCGATGTCAAGTGTTGATTCCATACTTTCCCTAAATGGTGTTCTCATATTTCTATGGGAGTGCTAATCCTTTTCGATCATCGAGATGGTCATGTCAATTCTTTTTCAACCGGCGTGTTTCTCTTCAAGTGGATCCGATCATTTTCAATATTTGCTAGATCAATTCTAAGTTTTCTCAATGGTATCCATTCCATCTGCCCCAAGTTGCCTTTGTTTTCCCGCCCTCCCATCCATTTCTTTTTCTTCAAGGACTAAGATTTCTTAATCAAATTTCTATCTTTTGATGTGAAGTCTCTTCATTCTTTTCCTTCAAAGTTCTTACCTGGTGATTCTCATGAAGATGCTAAAGAAGCTTCAAGTTCATCATTCTTCAGTCTCATACTATTTTCCGGTGTATTCAATTAAAGTTTTCAGTGTTGATCATATCCCTTTCCTCGTTTCAAATGCTTTCTCATGCCGATGCACCTCTTAATCATCCACTTCTCGCAATTCATTTGTTTTGGAGTACCGAAGATATCTCAGGAGATTCATGTTCTCATTCCTAAAACGTTCAAGCTATCTTGAGGTTGTTATCTCTTTTGAGCCATTTAATTCAACCGGCGCAATCCCTCTTTTAAATCGTTCAATGGTGTATCTTTTGAGTGGGCCCTAACCCACATGTCCTTTTCCAAGATCTTACCTGACTCTTCTAATTATTCCAGAGTTATTCTCAAATTCATCTCAAAGTTTGATGTAAGAATGAGTTATCACCAGTCAAATGTCTTTCACCAAGATCTTTCAAATTCTTTTCATCGTTGGCTCAACATTTCTATTTTTCATTCGGGAGGGCCTCAATAATTCATGGTGGTGTTTCTCATCGTTATTCTCTGCATTTGAAGACCGAAGAAGAGTTTCTCCTCCAAATCTTACCCATTCTTCCAAAGATGCGAACTTCAAGCTTGTTGCCATCATCTCATAATTGTTTTCGATTGTGAGAATGCTTTTCACCCATCCGGAGCAATTCATGAGTCTTTTCAGTTTGATTCTCCGAAGGCCATCATTTTAGAAGACTTATTCATTCCATCTTTCAGCTCTCGTTCCCAAATTCTTCCGAGGCATCATTCAAGTATTCTCTAATCAGCTCATGATCTCTTCATTTCACTTGTATCTAAATTCTCTCAAGTATATTCGTTCGTTTTCTAATTCTTCCCGATTAATTGTGCTTTTACCACGTTCATTTTCAATTCTTACGACGGTTTATTCAAGATTCCTCTTCATACGTTATCATATCAATTCATTCGTTCTTTCCAATCCTACCGGCGGATCGTTGAAGACCTTCCCAAGTTTCGCTATTTCTCTCTTCAATCTTTTCAAGAAGAATAAGTAGTATGTCAAATCTGTTGCTCGTCATCAATTTAAATTGGTGAAGGATGATCATAACATAATTCTTATTCTTGCTTCATCCAAGTGATTAATTCCTTCTTCCGGAGTTCATTCACGATATCAATTTGTCGGTGCTAAGCTGTTCATCTTTTGTTTCCAGAGTTCCAATCTCTCTCGGTTAAATCACCGCAAAGATCCATCTAAATCATTGCAAGGCTTCTACCGGAGTTCTTTTCAACTTTCCTTTCGTTTGATCATTCATTTGTTACCAGAGTTCTTCATGGAGGCTCTAAATGGTGGTTCATCAAGGATTCCTTTCATTCTTTAATTGTTCTTCAAGATTTCTCTCGGAGTTAAGATTAAACACGGTGCTCAACACATGTTTTGTTTTGAGGAGTTCAAGTATTCTTCATCTTGAATTCCGAAGTGCAATTCTTTCTACCGTATCATTTGAGGTGGTGTTATGTCATTCTTGACAATTTGAGTTCGTGTCTCATGATTCACATGTTGTCAACAATGAGGTATTTTAAATCCATCAATTTCTTTATGGTGTTATCTTGGAAAAATTCACCTAAAGCCTTCCACTGGGAATGTTGCTATCATGGTGTTTGTCAATGATCCAAGTTTCTCCTTCTCCTCTCGGCGAAAGAGTTTTCATCTTCGTGTTGCTCTCAAGCAATCAAATGTTTTCCATAGTGGCATGTATTCACCTCTAAGTTTTGAGCTGATTCCATAAGCCCACAACAAGCTTATTCTTACCGTTGTTGTTTTTTCAAACAACTCCGTTCAATCCTACTTTGTAAGGATGCTCTTTCAAATTCATTTATGGTAGGAGATGTTGGTTTCACTCTTCGTTCTATTCATTCCAACTATCTTCATTCCAACTATCTCTCTATCATTCATTGTTTCTGGAGGATTTACGATGTTGCTATCTTCGACTCATCATCTTGTTTTGCCAAGATCATGTTCTTTTCTTTTCTTTGCTTATCCATTTAACCAGAGTGTTGTGTCCTCTATTCAAGTTCCTTTTATCTTATCAAGTCTTGTATCTCTTTTCAACCGGAGTGCTGTTCGAATTTGTTCTTCCTTGTTCCTTGTTTCTCTTGTTTCAACCTGAGTGGTTTCAATTCCTTCTTCTCCATTGTGGTTGGCATTCATAGTTTTGCAACCTCCAAGCTTTACATGGTGTTCCTTGTTCCTCTTTCCTAACGGAGTGTTTTCAACTCGTTCATCTCCGTTGTATTTTCTTCTTCTTTGTTGTTCAACCTCTCAAGGTTCTTTGGTTTCACTCATTTTTCAAAGAAGCAACTTAGTTTTACCTCTTCTCTTCCTCTTCGGTTTCCCTCCGGTGCCATCCTTAGATATCGGGACGAGATCCTCTTGTAGTGGTGGAGTGTTGTAATGCCCCGAGACCGTTGCGCCAGGTGTCTTTTAGTTATGCGCGTTGTTGCCATGTCATTCGCTTGTGTGTTGCATCTTGTCATGTCATCATGTGCATTGCATCATCATGTTTTCAAAACTTGCATCCATCCGGGTCTCCCCGTTCTCTCCGTTGTCCGTTCTGAGCTCAACCACACTCGCACGCGCCCGCGGCATGTCCTAAATAAAATTTTATAAGTGGCTGAAAAATGTTCTTGGAATGGTTTGAAAGTTGGCATGTGGTGTTGTTATAGTGTAGATAGGCCGCCTGCCAAGTTTCATCGCATTCAGAGTCCGTTAGACGCCCCAACGGATAACTATAGCGACAATATAGCCGGTTAAATCACCGTGCATCATATTAAAATGATATATATATATATATAATGCTTAGAGTCTTGTCTACTTTCATAATATCCAACTTTCATTCATGTTTAAAATGTTTAAAAAGATGTTTGCATATAATTTGCCATGTTAAAATGATTTAATTCATAACTAAATAACCGTAGCTCCATTTTAAATAATCTTTATATGTAAATGGGGCAGAAAAATGCCTAGTTTAACAAGGTGGCATTACTTTGCATGTTTAACAATTCTAAAATATGGTTTAGGGCAGAACAGTACCAAATCCATAAATTGCATATGAGGATTTTCCGGATTTGTTGTTGGTTATTTCCGGCCTCATTTAAACTTGCCTAGTTAGGTAGTTTTATTATGCTTCACCTCTTTCCATGTTTTACAACATTTAATTTTCTTGAGTAGCATAAACGGGAGAGAACTAAATAAGTCATGTGGTGTTTCCTCAATATGCAACATGTTGCATATTGAGCTCCACTTAATTTGTAGTATTGTTTGTGCACTTTGCCATGCCATGCATATTTTAACCGGACATGCATCATACTTGTTTGTGCATCATGCCATGTTATGCTTGTGTGTTTACCATGTTGTTTGCTTCTTTTCGGGTTGCTTCTCTCGTTAGCTTCGGTTTTGTTCTGGAGTTGTGAGGATTCGTTCGACTACGTCCGTTTATCTTCTTCTTGGACTCGTTCTTCTTCCTTGCGGGATCTCAGGCAAGATGACCATACCCTCGAAATCACTTCAATCTTTGCTTGCTAGTTGTTCGCTCTATCGCTATGTCGCGCTACCTACCACTTGTTATATCATGCCTCTCGCATTGCCATGTCAAGCCTCTAACCCACCTTCCTAGCAAACCGTTGTTTGGCTATGTTACCGCTTTTGCTCAGCCCCTCTTATAGCGTTGTTAGTTGCAGGTGAAGTTGAAGTTGGTTTCATGTTGGAACATGGATATGTTGGGATATCAAAATATCTCTTATTTAATTAATGCATCTATATACTTGGTAAAGGGTGGAAGGCTCGGCCTTATGCCTGGTGTTTTGTTCCACTCTTGTCGCCCTACTTTCCGTCATACCGGTGTTATGTTCCTTGATTTTGCGTTCCTTACGCGGTTGGGTGTTATGGGAACCCCTTAACAGTCCGCTTTGAATAAAACTCCTCCAGCAAGGCCCAACCTTGGTTTTACCATTTGCCTCACCACCACCTATACTTTTCCCTTGGGAGTCGTGCTCCCGAGGGTCATCTTTATTTTAACCCCCCGGGCCAGTGCTTCTCTAAGTATTGGTCTGAACTAGACTCCTTTGCAGCGCCACCTCGGGGAAACTGGAGGGCTGGTTTTAGTTGTACGGAGTGCTCATTCGGTGTTGCCCTGAGAACGAGATATGTGCAGCTCCTATCGGGATTGTCGGCACATCGGGCGGTCTTGCTGGTCTTGTTTTAGCATTGTCGAAATGTCTTGTAACCGGGATTCTGAGACTGATCGGGTCTTCCCGGGAGAAGGAATATCCTTCGTTGACCGTGAGAGCTTGTGATGGGCTAAGTTGGGACACCCCTGCAGGGTTTAAACTTTCGAAAGTCATGCCCACGGTTATGTGGCACATGGGATTTTGTTAATGTCCGGTTGTAGATAACTTGACACTTGACTTAATTAAAATGCATCAACCGCGCGTGTAGCTGCGATGGTCTCTTTTCGGCAGAGTCCGGGAAGTGAACACGGTTCTTGTGTTATGGTTGTGCATAAGTAGTTTCAGGATCACTTCTTGATCACTTCTAGCTTCACGACCTTTGCGTTGCTTCTCTTCTTGCTCTTATTTGCATATGTTAGCCACCAGATTTGCTTAGTGCTTGCCGCAGCTCCACCTCATTACCCTATCCTACCCATAAGCTTAAAGAGTCTTGATCTCGCGGGTGTGAGATTGCTGAGTCCTCGTGACTCACGAATACTTCCAAACAGGTGCAAGTGCGGATGATACCAGTGCAGGTGATGCTACTGAGCTCAAGTGGGAGCTCGATGAAGACCTTGGTGGTTGCTACATCTTTGTTTCCTAATGATCAGTAGTGGAGCCCAGTTGGGACAATCGGGGATCTAGCATTTGGGGTTCATCTCCCTTTTATTCGGATTTGACCATAGTCAGTCTTTGAGTGTATTTGAATGATGTATGAATGATTAATGTATTGTGTGAAGTGGCGATTGTAAGCCAACTCTTTATCCGTTTCTTATTCAGTACATGGGATTGTGTGAAGATTACCCCTCTTGCGAAAAAACTACCATGCGGCTATGCCTCTATGTCGTGCCCCGACACGTGGGAGATATAGCCGCATTGTGGGTGTTACAGGCAGATCGTCGGAAAAGGTGCCAGATGCGATCTCACGGGTATAGAAGGTTGCGATAGTGGAAAAGTTGTTTCGTGGCTCCCCTGGATGTTTTCAGGGTATAAGAGTATATATATAGGTGAAAGAAGTTGGTCAGTGGAGCTATGAGGGGCCCACGAGGGTGGGGGGTGCGCCTGCCCCCGTGGGCGCGCCGCCTACCTCGTGGCCACCTCGTTGCTTCCTTGATATCCAATCCAAGTCTCTTGGTTTGTGTTTGTTCCAAAAAAGATTCTCGCGAAGGTTTCATTCCGTTTGGATTCCGTTTGATATTCCTTTTCTGTGAAACACTGAAATAGGCAAAAAAACAGCAATTTGCACTAGGCCTTCGGTTAATAGGTTAGTCCCAAAAATAATATAAAAGTGCATAATAAAGCCCATTAAACATCCAAAACAGATAATATAATAGCATGGAACAATCAAAAATTATAGATACGTTGGAGACGTATCACGTAACATGCAATTTCAAAAAATTTCCTACGCTCATGCAGGATCTATCTAGGAGATGCATAGCAACGACATGGGGAGAGTGTGTCCACGTACCCTCGTAGACAGAAAGCGGAAGCGTTTGACAATGCGGTTGATGTAGTCGAACTTCTCCTCGTTCCGACCGATCAAGCACCAAACGTACGACACCTCCCAGTTCTGCACACGTTCAGCTCGATGACGTCCCTCGAACTCTTGATCCAGCAAAGTGTCGAGCGAGAGTTTCGTCAGCATGATGGCGTGGTGACGGTGATGGTGAAGTGATTCGCGCAGGGCTTCGCCTAAGCACTACGTGAAGGAAATATGCCCTAGAGGCAATAATAAAGTTGTTATTTAATTTCCTTATATCATGATAAATGTTTATTATTCATGCTAGAATTGTATTTACCGGAAACTTAGTACATGTGTGAATACATAGACAAACAGAGTGTCCCTAGTATGCCTCTACTAGACTAGCTCGTTAATCAAAGATGGTTAAGTTTCCTAGCCATAGACATGTGTTGTCATTTGATGAACGGGATCACATCATTAGAGAATGATGTGATGTACCAGACCCATCTGTTAGCTTAGCACTATGATCGTTTAGTTTATTGTTATTGCTTTCTTCATGACTTATACATGTTCCTATGACTATGAGATTATGCAAGTCCCGAATACCATAGGAACACTTAGTGTGCTATCAAACGTCACAACGTAACTAGGTGATTATAAAGATGCTCTACAGGTGTCTCCGATGGTGTTTGTTGAGTTGGCATAGATCGAGATTAGGATTTGTCACTCCGATTGTCGGAGAGGTATCTCTAGGCCATCTCGGTAATGCACATCACTATAAGCCTTGCAAGCAATGTGACTAATGAGTTAGTCACGCGGTGATGCATTATGGAACGAGTAAAGAGACTTGCCGGTAACGAGATTGAACTAGGTATGATGATACCGATGATCGAATCTCAGGCTAGTAACATACCGATGACAAAGGGAACAACGTATTTTTATTATGCGGTTTGACCGATAAAGATCTTAAGAGAATATGTAGGAACCAATATGAGCATCCAGGTTCTGTCATTGGTTATTGACCGGAGATGAGTCTCGGTCATGTCTAGATAGTTCTCGAACCTATAGGGTCTGCACGCTTAACGTTTGGTGATGATCGGTATTATGACTTCCTGTGTTTTGATGTACCGAAGGTTGTTCAGAGTCCCAGATATGATCACGGACATGACGAGGAGTTTCGAAATGGTCGAGACATAAAGATCGATATATTGGATGACTATGTTTGGACATTGGAATGGTCCCAGGTGAGTTCGGGCATATACCGGAGTACGGGGAGGTTACCAGAACCCCCCGGGAAGTATATGGGCCTTATTGGGCCATAGTGGGAGAGAGGAGAAGGGATCCTAGGAGGGGGCACGCACCCAAGCCAAATTTGAATTGGGTGGGGGGCCGGCCCCCCTTTCCTTCCCCCTCTCTCCCCATTCCTTCCTCTCCTAATCCAACTAGGGAGGGGGGGAATCCTACTCCCGGTGGGAGTAGGACTCCCTTGGGCGCGCCATAGAGGGACGGCCCCTCACCCTCCTCCACTCCTTTATATACGGGGGAGGGGGGCACCCCATAGACACACAAGTTGACAATTGTCTTAGTCGTGTGCGGTGCCCCCCTCCACCCTAATCCACCTCGGTCATATCGTTGCAGTGCTTAGGCGAAGCCCTGTTCCAGTAGCTTCATCATCACCGTCATCACGCCGTCGTGCCGACGAAACTCTCCCTCGACACTCAGCTGGATCTAGAGCTCGCGGGACATCACCGAGCTGAATGTGTGCAGATCACGGAGGTGTCGTACCTTCGGTGCTAGGATTGGCCGGATCGTGAAGACGTTCGACTACGTCAACCGCATTGTCATAATGCTTCCGCTTACGGTCTACAAGGGTACGTGGACAACACTCTTCCCCTCTCGTTGCTATGCATCACCATGATAGATCTTGCGTGTGCGTCGGATTTTTTTTGAAATTACTACGTTCCCCAACACTACGACAATATGACCGGAGGCGTAAACTGTGGAGGGGGCGCCTCACACGGCTAACAGATGTTGTTGTGCACTATTGCAGGATACTGCTAATGCGACACTACGATCAGAGACCCTTTGCCGAAACTGTGTGCGATGCAATAATCGCAAACGGTGGTGTAAAAAACCCGTCAAAAACGGTGCAAAACATTTGCGATGGCGGAGCCATCAAACACGGTTCAGATTTTAGTTGCGTGTGCGATGCAGGACACACGGTTAATCCATTCAAACTGTCTACGATGAGGCAGAACAATAGAAACGGGCAGCCATAACAATGTGTGTGCGATGCAGGACACACGGTTAATCTAGTCGAACTGTTTGCGATGAGGTAGAACAACAGAAATGGGCAGCCATATCAATGTGTGTGCGATATACGACATACGATTAACTCAGACGAACTGTTTTGATTAGGGAACACAACAGAAACAGTTCAACTTAACAAGATTGTGTCATATGCGGCATACAGTTCACATGGATGAACTGTTTGCGATGAGCCAAAAGAACACAAACGAGTTGTAACACCCACGATGCGGCTATATCTCCCATGTGTCGGAGCACGACTTAGAGGCATAACCGCATAGTAGGCATGTTGCAAGAGGGGTAATCTTTACACATCCCATGTACTGAATAAGAAAGGGATAAAGAGTTGGCTTACAATCGCCACTTCAAATATACATAAATATATCATACATCATCCAGAATACAATCAAGGTCCGACTACGGAACCAAAATAAAAGAAAGACAACCCCAAATGCTAGATCCCCGATCGCCCCAACTGGGCTCCACTACTGATCAACAGGAAACAAAACAACACAACGAACACGATATTCATCGAGCTCCCACTCGAGCTCAGTTGTGTCACCTGCACTGGTATCATCGGCACCTGCAACTGTTTTGGAAGCATCTGTGAGTCACGAGGACTCAGCAATCTCACACCCGCGAGATCAAGACTATTTAAGCTTATGGGTAGGAAAGGGTAGTGAGGTGGAGCTGCAGCAAGCACTAAGCATATATGGTGGCTAACATACGCAAATAAGAGCGAGAAGAGAATCAATGCAACGGTCGTGAACTACAAGTGATCAAGAAGTGATCCTGAAACTACTTACGCACAAACATAACACAAGGCCGTGTTCACTTCCCGGACTCCGCCGAAAAGAGACCATCACGGCTACACACGCGGTTGAGTCATTTTAATTAAGTTAAGTTTCAAGTTCTCTACAACCGAACATTAACAAATTCCCATCTGCCCATAACCGCGGGCACAACTTTCGAAAGTTCAAAACCCTGCAGGGGTGTCCCAACTTAGCCCATCACAAGCTCTCACGGTCAACGAAGGATATTCCTTCTCACAGGAAGACCCGATCAGACTCGGAATCCCGGTTACAAGACATTTCGACAATGGTAAAACAAGACCATCAAAGCCGCCCGAATGTGCCGACAAATCCTGATAGGAGCTGCACATATCTCGTTCTCAGGGCACACCGGATTGTCCAAGATTTCGGTAGGCCAACCCAGAGTTGCCCCTGGTGGTCACCGGCGGATGACAGGTTGGACCAACACTCAGAGGAGCACTGGCCCGGGGGTTTAAAATAAAGATGACCCTTGAGTCTACAGAACCCAAGGGAAAAAGGCTTAGGTGGCAAAAGGTAAAACCAAGGTTGGGCCTTGTTGGAGGAGTTTTATTCAAAGCGAACTGTCAAGGGGTTCCCATAACACCCAACCGCGTAAGGAACGCAATATCAAGAAACATAACACCGGTATGACGGAAAGTAGGGCGGCAAGAGTGGAACAAAACACCAGGCATAAGGCCGAGCCTTCCACCCTTTACCAAGTATATAGATGCATTAATTAAATAAGAGATAATAATGATATCCCAACAACATCCATGTTCGAACATGGAATAAACTCCATCTTCACCTGCAACTAGCAATGCTATAAGAGGGGCTGAGCAAAGCGGTAACATAGCCAAACAACAGTTTGCTAGGTAAGGTGGGTTAGAGGCTTGACATGGAAATATGGGAGGCATGATATAGCAAGTGGTAGGTATCGCGACATAGCAAAAGAGCGAACAACTAGCAAGTAAAGATAGAAGTGATTTCGAGGGTATGGTCCTCTTGCCTGAGATCCTGCAAGGAAGAAGAACGAGCCCATGAAGAAGACAAGCGGACGAAGTCGAACGAATCCTCACAAACGCGACGTTATCGGAACTAACCCGAAGAAGCAACACCGGAAAGAAGCAAACAACATAGTAAACAACCACCACATAAACATGGCATGATGCACAACCAAGTATGATGCATGTTCGATTTAATGATGCATGGCATGGCAAAGTGCACAAACAAAACTACAAATTAAGTGGAGCTCAATATGCAACGAGTTGCATATTGACGGAACACCACATGACTTATTTAGTTCTCTCCCGTTTATGTACTCAACAATATTAAATGTTGTTAAACATGGCAAGAGGTGAAACATGGGTAAAATACATAGTCTAAGAAATTTAAATGGTACCGGAAACATCAAACAACAATTCCGGTAAATCCCCATATGCATTTAGCAATTTAAAGCAAACAACTATTTGAAACATTTTAAATGTTATTATCATGATGCGGATGGCATATGCAAGTTTATGCAATTTTATGAAAAAGTTGATAAGAGCATGATATGAAGCATTTGGCCACCATGGCGGAACGAAAGGGTGCCACGGCAACAACAACGGGAATGGTGCCACGACGGCGAAACGGAAAATGATGTTGCGGCAACATTCTGATGATCCGGTAGCTCACGGGGATACCCGTGCAAAAGGAAGTTGGTGTGAGTGTGACATGCAAGATGATGGGGTGCTCCCGGATACCGGGTTCCCACATGTCGACGACAAGGCAACGAGGAACTCGCAAAGAACAACTCAGACACGGTGCAACCACAAGCATCTCATACATCACTCAACATTCGTACGGGCGTCGTCTTGGTGGTTATACCTTCGAAGCATGCAAACGGGATGGTTTGGGCTCGTCGAGGGAAGTAGAGGAAGTAGTCGTTCCGCGATGGTAGTAGAAGTAGTGGTACTATCGGTCCTCGACGATAGTGGTACACGTTTTCCTGTAGATGTTCGGGTCTTCCGTAGAGGTACTTGACGCATGCGTTACACTGGTCTTCGACGACGGTAGTGGTGTACGGGTCTTTTGGCCCTGGTAGTCGTACACACATCCGAAGAGGAACTCGGCATTCCAATGCGGTGTAGGGGTACATGCCGATGGTTGTCGTGGTACTTGGCATTTCTTTCAGCACTCGTTCGAGCATCCATGTGGTCTTGTCGGTGGTGTACTTGGCGATCTCTGAGGCGGCCTTGACGCATCCGTTCATAGAGGTACTTGGCGGTTTCGTTTCGTCGGTCTTGCCGGTCTCGGTAACGTTGTTGTACAATAGCGTCATCGAACTTGTCGAACCCAAACTCTTCAGGGGGGCGGGGCGTCGTGGTACTTGGTGTTCTTGGTGATTCCGAAGACGAAGGTAGAGGTACTTTACGCGTCACCATGTTGTCGTACACTTGTCGGAAAGGATGGCTCATCCAAAATGAAGCAACACCAAAAGGGCCTCAGGTCTTGGTGGTCACCGAAGAGAGGCAGCCCTGGATGGCGGTGTGAGCAGAGGACGAACAGGAGCATGGCGGTGCAGCAGCAGCTAGCGAGGCGTGGGGGAGGCCTAGCACGGCGCCGAAGACGGGGAACGGGTGGATCCGAGGTTCCCCAGCAGCAGGGACGACATCTGGCGAAACAGAGAGACAGGGCGAGGTCGATGACGAGCTGGAGAAGCCGCTGTGGGGCTTCACCGACGCTTGCACTTGTCGGAGATGGCAAGCGAAGGCGGGGAAGGTGGTCACGGTGGTCGGCGGAGTCGAACGGACTCGGGCACGTGCTCTAGCAAAAGGACGGACGACAAGGCGTTTGAGGCGGGGAAGGAGCACGGGCGACGCATTTGAGGGCCGGCACGGTGGTCTCCATGGCCGGCGACCGTGCGGTCCACGAGATGGTGCAGGGCAGTGCCCCTCGCCGGAGCCAGGGAGGCAGCTACGGTCCGACAACGCGGTGCAGTAGAGGGAGGCAGGGCGCGAGAGGAAAATAGAACGAGAGGAGGGAGGAGCGAGGCGGCGGAGAAGGTTGCGGGCGCGGGTACCAGAGAGAGGGAGATGGTGTTCGGGCGAAGGAGCTCCTCTCCCTCGTCTCGATGAGTGCGGGCGTGTGTGGCGGCGGTGGATGAGGACGAGAGGGAGAGGGTGAGTGGGATCGGGCAGGGAGAGGGTTAGGTTTTAGGAATAGGTGGGCCTTGGGCAGGGAAGGCTGGCGGCTGGGCCTTGGAGGCCGCGGGAGGCCTAGGGGAGGTTTGGGCCGGCGTAGGAGGTAGGTAGGCCCAGCTGAGCTGGCTTTTCTCCCCTCTCTCTCTCTCTCTTTCCCATTTCTCTTTAATTGCCAAAAACAACAAATAGCAAAGATAGAAATAAGAGAAAGAAAAGGTTGGAGAAGGAATTTTGTCACGGGGACAATTTTCACGGACTCGTAAAAATGTGCTTGTTCCGAGAAAATAGAAAAGACCAAGATTGAAAGATGTAAATTCAAACTCATTTGAATTTAATTCAAATGGTTTTGAACTAGGACGAGGTTTTAGGAGTATCCAAAAATGTTGAGAATTTTGGTAGAGCTCCAGAAAATGGTAAAAGAATTATTGGCAAGGCTAGAGAGTCAAAACTTGAAGAAGAAAAGGCCAAGGGATTTAATATGCAAGTGGGTTCATGGGTGATTCCAAAACAATGGAATATTTTATAATATCTCCCTAAATATCGGGAGGGTATGTTTTAAAGAGAAACCACCATGTGAGTTCCCTCAATTTAAATGGATCGAAGATCCATACGGTTTATTTAGTTGAGTTGGAAAGATTAAAGACATGATGACATAATGCAATGCACATGATGCAATGATGAATGCAACAAGCAAAAACAAATCACACAACGAATCTCGGAAACCCTGGAAGGCATCTGAAGCTCCGGTCTTGGGGCGTCACACGAGTCGTGTAAACAAGATGTGTGTGATACGTGGCAAACAGCCAACTCGGATGAACTGTTTGCGATGAGAAATTACAACACAAGCGGTCAATACAGTTACTTCATGTGCGATTCTGTGTGTACAAAAAACTTTGAAAAATGCAAACTAGTTGCTTGAGGTGGCGGAGTATCACACATGATGCGTCTGCGAGTACTCGTGTGCGATGATTAGTATGTTACATATATGTTTCCTTATGTTAACATGTGTGTGAATTTGCAATATGGGCAGTTAGTATGCAAATGCCTTCTGGACAGCGGGCACACGCTTAAACTCAATGAAATGTGTATGATACTAATACTTTCCATGAAAATTTATGAACTTGGGTAACAACATTTGAGTAACATATGTATAGTGGTTACACTATTCGACAAAAGGAGGATCTTCGTAACACGGTTTTGACAACCATATCCATATCTACATACTTAACATAGTAACAACTATCTCATTTTAAGAGGCTAAGGGCCAACAACCATATGGTCCATATCTACATACTTAACATATATAGTAATAGCTAGCACATTTTAAGAGGCTAAGGGCCAATAACCACAATTATCCACTGGAAGCAGCTTGATCACGGCAACTCGGCATCTCGTCAATGAAAAGGAAGAGCCCTCATGTGCCTTGGTAGAGCCTAAGTAGAACAGTGTCTCCAATTTTCCAATATGGATGCATTGCCACGAGAAGCGAGAACTTGTTAATTTGAAAGGTTCTATTTCTGCGGGAAATGCAGTACCTTGCAATCACTTTGGCGTTATTAGCAGGCACAATTGTAATTCGATCGAGGGAGTCCTGGACTAAGGGGTCCTCAGGCGTCCGGCCTGTTAGCCATGGGCCGGACTGATGGGCTGTGAAGATACGAAGACCAAAGACTACACCTGTGTCCGGACGGGACTCTCCTTGGCGTGGAAGGCAAGCTTGGCGGTCAAATAAGTAGATTCCTTTCTTTGTAACCGACCTTGTGTAACCCTAGATCCTCCCGGTGTCTATATAAACTGGAGGAACTTAGTCCGGAGGGAGGACAATCATTACCATAGTCATACAGGCTAGGCTTTTAGGGTTTAGCCATCTCGATCTCGTGGTAGATCAACTCTTGTAATACTTATATTCATCAAGATCAATCAAGCAAGAAGTAGGGTATTGCCTCCATAGAGAGGGCCCGAACCTGGGTAAACATCATGTCCCCTGTCTCCTGTTACCATCAACCTTAGACGCAGAGTTCGGGACCCCCTACCCGAGATCCGCCGGTTTTGACACCAGCATTGGTGCTTTCATTGAGAGTTCCACTGTGCCGTCCTCAAAAGGTTTGATGGCTCCTTCAATCATCTACAGCGATGCTATCCAAGGGGAGGTCTTCCTCCCCGGATAGATCTTCGTGTTCGGCGGCTTCGCACTGCGGGCCAACTTGCTTGGCCATCTGGAGTAGATCAACAGCTACGCCCCTGGCCATCAGGTCAAATTCAGGAGCTTGAACTATGTCGCGGATATCCGTGGAGACTTGACCTTGGATGGATTTGATACCATGGCAATCGCTCCCCGTCGCCCAGATGAACATGTCTTAGATTTGTCATCGGGCCATACCCAGGAAATTGCACCTGTACCCGCTCTGGCCTTAGATCCGGAGCAGGTCGCGCCATCCGAGGACAAGAAGCTCAACCCCGCCACGGAAGCCGCAGACTCCACGACGTTGGAGCCGCACATAGACCTAACTTCCAGTAATGCCTGTGTCACCGGAACCTCGGACTCGTTTCCGGTTATAAGTTCCGAACTATGTGCGTCCGCACATGTCGAGCATCATTGGTCATCGATCGTAGAATTCAGTGCCACGGACATCTTCTGGCACTCAACTTTGGGTGATGTGCTGAAATCATTAAAAAATCTATCCTTAGCGGGGGATTCACAGCCGAACTATATCCGGTTCGAACTAGAAGCTGAGGACAGGGAATTTTGCTTCCCACCCGCCACCCACTTCGTAGCCACTGTCGAAGACTTAACCGACATGTTCGATTACGGCTCCGAAGACATCGACGGTATGGACGACGATGCAGAGGAGGAGCATGGCCAAAACCCGTTTTCTATTGGATGCTGGACTACCACTTCTTAGTACGATGTGTACATGGTGGATTCACCCAAAACAGCCAACGATGATGACAAAGAAAATCCAATCGAGAACAAACCTCCTGAGACACAGCAAAAACGTTGGCGTCCTCGGCGCCGCTCTAAGTCACGTCGTTCAAAAGACATAAATGCTAGCACCAAAGAAAATAATACTCCAGACGACGCCGAAAACAATGAAGACCTTGCTGAGGTAACATCCGAACAGAAGGAGCAAGAAAATGGGCAAGCTAGCCCCGACGAACAGGCCAGCCCAAGCGACTCGGAGGATGGTAGTTATCGTCCGCTCTCTGAGGATGAGGAAAGCCTCGGCAATGAAGATTTCATCATGCTTGAGGAACCTCTCGAGCAGGAGCACTTCAAGCGCTAGATAATAGCCATCGCAACGAGCCTGAAAAAGAAGTAACAGCAGCTTCAAGCCGACCAAGATCTGCTTGTCGACAGGTGGACTGATGTTCTGGCAACCGAAGAATATGGCCTCAGATGCCCAGCCAAGAGTTACCTGAAGTGAAGGTTGCTACCTCAGTTCGACAAAGAGGCGCCGGAGCCCATACCTCCCTCACGTAATGCGGCCGATCGACCACTATGTGGTCGGGACAATGCGGCGGACCGACCACCACGTGGTCGGGATAGAGCGGCAACTCAGGCCGAACAGCGGCCTGCCCCACCGCCACGTAAAAATAGAGAAAAAACAGTTCGGGGTCATACGTACAACCTCCGGCAGACCCTAGATAGTAGAGCAGGATATACCCAATCGATTTACGGATCGCGAGGACGTTCCTCGACACATGATGATGGCTACCTATTCAGACGTGACAAACCTAGTCATGCCCGAGCCAACAACCGCAGATGGACTCCACCGGAGCTACGTCGCGATGCGGACAGGTATAGAGGCGCCACACACCCTCTTTGCTTCACTGATGAAGTAATGGATCACGAATTCCCCGAAGGGTTCAAACCCGTGAATATTGAATCATACGACAGGACAACTGATCCCGCGGTATGGATCGAGGACTTTATCCTCCACATCCACATGGCCCGCGAAGATGACCTCCATGCTATCAAATACCTCCCGCTAAAGCTTAAAGGACCAGCTCGGCACTGGTTAAACAACCTGCCTGAAAACTCTATCGGCAGCTGGGAGGACTTGGAAGAAGCCTTCCTTGACAACTTCCCAGGTACATATGTCCAACCACCAGACGCCGATGACTTAAGCCACATAGTTCAACAACCTGGAGAGTCTGCCAGGAAATTCTGGAGTAGGTTCCTAACAAAAAAGAACCAGATCGTCAACTGTCTGGATGCCGAAGCCCTAGCAGCCTTTAAACATAGCATCCACGACGAATGGCTCGCCCACCACCTCGGCCAAGAAAAGCCAAAATCTACGGCAGCCTTATGACACTCATGACCCGCTTCTGCGCGGGTGAGGATAGTTGGCTGGCTCGTAGCAAAAACACAGCCAGCAAGGCAGGCCCCTACGAGGTTAAAAACAGCAATGGCAAGCTCCGACATAACAGACACAAATGCCGAAGCAATGGTGATAATACCGACGACACTACAGTCAACGTCGGATTCAGCGGCTCCAAGTCCAGCCAGCGGAAGAAACCATACAAAGGAAACAATCAGGGACCATCCAGCCTGGACCGCATACTCGATTGCTCGTGCCAGATACATGGCACCCTAGACAAACCAGCCAATCATACCAACAGAGATTGTTGCGTTTTCAAACAGGCCGGCAAATTAAACGCAGAGAACAGGGAAAAGGGATCACAAAGCAAGGACGACGACGAGGAGCCCCGGCAACCGAACACAGGGGGACAGAAGAAGTTTCCCCCTCAAGTCAAAACAGTGAACATGATATATGCTACACACATCCCCAAAAAGGAGTGCAAGCGCGCACTAAGGGACGTCTACGCGATAGAGCCAGTCGCCCCAAAATGCAACCCATGATCGTCATTCCCGATCACCTTTGATCGCCGGGATCATCTGACTAGCATCCGTCATTTCGGCTCAGCGCGCTAGTCCTCGACCCTATCATTGACAGATTTCACCTGACGCACGTCCTTATGGATGGGGGTAGCAGCCTCAATCTGCTCTATTAGGACACAGTGCGCAAAATGGGCATTAATCCATCACGGATCAAACCCACAAAGACTACCTTCAAAGGAGTCATACCAGGTGTAGAGGCCCGCTGTACGGGCTCAATCACGCTCAAGGTTGTCTTCGGATCTCCAGACAATTTCCGAAGCGAGGATTTAATCTTCGACATAGTCCCCTTTTGCAGCGGCTATCACGCACTGCTCGGACAGACCGCATTCGCCCGATTCAACGCAGTGCCACACTATGCTTATCTCAAGCTCAAGATGCCCGGTCCACGTGGCATCATAACAGTCAACGGAAATACGGAATGCTCCCTCCGTACAGAAGAGCACACAGCTGCCTTAGCAGCAGAAGTACAGAGCAGCCTTCTCAAGCAGAACCTTAATTCGGCTGCCGAGCCCACGGACATCGTTAAAAGAGTCTGAACTACCCTGCAGCAGGACAGCTCGGCTCGTCGGGAGCTAGACTAGCAATTCGAACTCCGTCTCAGTCCTGGTCAAGTAGTGGCATTCGCACCACGCGTACATAACTACGCACGCAAAATTCCATGGGCATCGACGGAGGCATAGCTAGTTTGTGATCCACAGTACGGCTCAACCGACACCGGATACACACATACTTTCACTTTTATTCGTTTGCTTTTCAAGTTTCAATCCCGGAGGCCCCATCTGATGGCCTGATCACCAGCCCTCTTGAAGGATAAACACACCAAGACGAAGAGAAACGCAGACGTACGGGGGATTTTCAAGGTGGTTTCGTTAACAATTGCTCTACCTGTTTTTCAGGAACCACATGCCGCTCTCCCTTGGTTTTTGGCATGTTAAACAGTATGTTGCTTATCACACTACTTGTATCAATGCGCCTCGACGTATTAATCAAATTACAATGAAAACAGTTCGCGACTGGAGCTTTAAGGCCCCAGCTTATCACCTTTGCACCCTTTCTGTTTTCTTTTTTTCTCTTTTCTCCCCTGTGGGTAACCCTATCAGGTAGCACCCGTACACTTTGGTACGTTTGATGTTTGCCAGGGGCTTCATAGCACCCCACACTACGGCAATAAAAGTCCAAACACTTTTTATAAGTATAGTTCGGCACCCCAAATTTAGCACTGTATGAATTGGCTCCGAATCATGTCTTTGGTCAATAGTTGGGTTGCTCGGCTCCTGTGCTTGCTACCTTATGTTCCACTATATCGGCTAAGGTAGTAAAGGGAGAACTACTGCGATTGTGCCTTGGTTTATCCAAAGTAGCACCTCAGTAGAGAAAGCCAAAAACTGACTGACATGATGCGGCGAGAGCCGGTGAGCTCTTCGGAGGCTACAAATATTGGAGATTTCTTCCGCATTACGCGAAGGATCGGTACTTCCCGATCAGACGCTTATAGCACCTTGGTTAGAATACTAGGGGTTGCGCCCATGTTTTTACTGTTAAACTCCTATGGCTAAGTGAGGGTGTTAAAGCCGCATAGTCTGATTGCCTGGTTCGTTGCGCTAAACAACTCCTTCAAGGACCATATAATTGGATCAAGATTGTTTAGATTCCATCCCGAACACCTCCGTACTACCTACGTGGGGGCAGAAGCCGACGACTAGCCAACCCTCAGATTTCATACAACACGGCCGCACAGGAGGTAAAAAGTAAAACATAACAAGCATTATATTACAAACCCACTTTGTTCTATCATACAAGGTAGAAAGAACTTGAATACATTCATTCAAAGATAATATCCTGCGAACACTATGTCACTACAATACGAGACCCCTCCAGGACATCGCCAAAATACCGCTCGGGTATACGGTGCTCCTTGCCCTCGGGCGGCCCCTCGGTGACAAGCTTGACGACGTCCATCTTCGCCCACCAGACCTTGACACGGGCAAAGGCCATACGCGCGCTCTCGATGTAGACGGACCACTTGACGGCGTCCAGCCTAGGACAAGCATCCTCCAGCCGCTTCACGAGTCTGAAGTAACTGCCTGGTATAGCTTCGGCTGGCCACAGACGGATTATTAAATCCTTCATGGCCAGTTTGGCCACCCTGTGCAGCTCGACCAGCTATTTTAGCTGATTGCTAAAGGGCACCGGATGTTCTGGCGTAAGATATTGTGACCAGAACAGTTTCTCCGTGGAGCTCCCTTATTTGTCTTGGAAGAACTCTGCGGCGTCAGACACACTACGTGGCAGATCAGCAAAAGCCCCTGGAGAACTCCAAATCCAGGTTAGTAAAAGATACTTCCTCTTCACATACTTGCTTTGCATACTAAATGCCTTACCCGCTGCGACCGTCCTGGCCTCCTAGATCTCTCGGAGGGCGCCCTGGGCCTCACTCCGGGCCGACTCCGCACTCTGACGAGCTTTGGCGAGTTCGATCTCTTGAGCCGATGCATCGTGCTCCAAGGTCTCGCACATCCTCACTGCGTCTTGGAGCTCTTTTTTGACCTCATTGACCCGGTGTAGGATCGAAAGTATGTCTAGAGGGGGGGGGGTGATTAGACTACTTGACCAAATAAAAATCTAGCCTTTTCCCAATTTTAGTTCTTGGCAGATTTTAGCTATCTTAGCACAAGTCAAGCAATCTCCACACAATTCAAGCAAGCATGCAAAAGAGTATATGAGCAGCGGAAAGTAAAGCATGCAACTTGCAAGAATGTAAAGGGAAGGGTTTGGAGGATTCAAACGCAATTGGAGACACGGATGTTTTTGTCGTGGTTCCGATAGGTGGTGCTATCGTACATCCACGTTGATGGAGACTTCAACCCATGGAGGGTAACGGTTGCGTGAGTCCACGGAGGGCTCCACCCACGAAGGGTCCACGAAGAAGCAACCTTGTCTATTCCATCACGGCCGTCGCCCACGAAGGACTTGCCTCACTAGCGGTAGATCTTCACGAAGTAGGGGATCTCCTTGCCCTTACAAACTCCTTGGTTCAACTCCACAATCTTGTCGGAGGCTCCCAAGTGACACCTAGCCAATCTAGGAGACACCACTCTCCAAGAAGTAACAAATGGTGTGTTGATGATGAACTCCTTGCTCTTGTGCTTCAAATGATAGTCACCCCAACACTCAACTCTCTCTCTCACAGGATTTGGATTTGGTGGAAAGAAGATTTGAGTGGAAAGCAACTTGGGAAGGCTAGAGATCAAGATTCATATGGTTGGAATGGAATATCTTGACCTCAACACAAGTGTAGGTGGTTCTCTCTCAGAAAATGTGAATTGGAAGTGTAGGTATGTTCTGATGGCTCTCTCCACGAATGAAGAGTGGGTGGAGGGGTATATATAGCCTCCTCACAAAATCTAACCGTTACACACAATTTGCCAAACTCGGTGGGACCGAATGGTTAAACTCGATCGGACCGATTCAGCAAACCTAGTGACCGTTAGGATTTTCGGTGGGACTGAGATGCAACTCGGTAGGACCGATATGGTTAGGGTTAGGGCATAACGTAATCTCGGTGTGACCGATTACACAAACTCGGTGGGACCGATTTTGGTAATAAGCTAACCAGAGAGTTGGTCAGGTAAACTCGGTGGGACCGATTCGCTCATCTTGGTGATACCGAAATGTTACAAAAGGGAAACAGAGAGTTTACATTGCAATCTCGGTGGGACCGATCGCTCATCTCGGTAAGACCGAAACGTTACGAAGGGAAACAGAGAGATTACAATCCCATCTCGGTGAGACCGAGATCCCTATCGGTGAGACCGATTTGCCTAGGGTTTGTGGCAGTGGCTATGACATTTGAAACTCGGTGGTGCTGGATAGAAAGAATCGGTGGGGCCGAGTTTGACTTTTGGTTTAGGTCATATGTTGATGTGGGAGAGTAGTTGAGGATTTTGGAGCATATCACTATGCACTTTGAGCAAGCAAGCCATTAAGCAACACCTCATCCCTCCTTGATAGTATTGGCTTTTCCTATAGACTCAATGTGATCTTGGATCACTAAATATAAAATGTCGAGTCTTGAGCTTCACGCTTGAGCCAAACTTTTTGTCCTTAGAATTTTGAGGGATCCACTTTCCTCATCCATGCCATGCCATTCATTGAGCTTTTCCTGAAATATTAATCTTGGAATAATGTTAGCTCAATGAGCTATATGTTGTTAGGAATTACCAAAACCACCCAGGGATAGTTGCACTTTAAATCTCCCCCTTTTTGGTAATTGATGACAACATATAGATCAAAGCTTCGACAAATGATAATAAGAGTGAAAGATATTGTCGCTTTGAGAAGTATGTGAAAAGCAAGAGCTCCCCCTAAATTTGTGCATATCTTAAGATTTGCTTTGGACTGCAAATGCACAATGAGTTAGGATCATGGGTTACTCTTCCATGTCACATACATCTTGGTGGAGCACTCAAAATGATAAGAATTAAATACATGCAATCATCACCAAGCAAAGTGAATGATCATATAAGGATAAGTAAGATAATATCATCTAACAAGCACACATGATCATCAATGTCTCACAGATAATAGCATAGTATCTCAAGCAATCAAAAGACAAAAAAAGTTCAACCAAGAAGACAAGAGAGAACAAAAGCAAAATCTCTCTCTCGAAGCCTATGATCTATACATTTTTCTCCCCTTTGGCAACAAGTTACCAAAAAGTTCATAGAAAATGCATAGCACTAAAACGTCTCTCAGGCTTGGTCTTCAGGTGGTGGTGTCCGGAGAACGCCAAGGACGAAGGCTTCAGTCGAAGTAGATGGAGCTGATGGAGTTGGTGCTGGAGCTGGTTGCGCTGGAGCTGTAGCTGGTGCAGATGAAGTGGCTCTAGTGTCTAGAACAAGCACTGCAGCAGATCTCTGAGCTCGAGGCACTCTGGCAAATGCATCAGTGGTTGTCTTGCCCTTCCTCTCCTGCATATCATCCTGTAGCCGCTCCACAACAGACTGAATCTTAGTTACTTTGACATCTAAATCATAGAATTTTTGTTCCACGATTTTTTCCAGGCTCTCCTGGTTTTGATTTAGGGTGGCCAACCCCTTCTCAATCCTCAGAGTTGATGCTATCAAATAACCAAGCTGGTCCTGCTTGCTTTTCAAAAATTACTCAGATGCCTCCTCTTGAGTTGGCATCTTGGCAGCCTTCTCTTTCTTTGCTTTCTCCTTCTTCTCTTGAGCTTGTACTGATGATGGTTCATTCTCATTCATCACAACTTGATTGTCCTCAAAGTCAGGATAGATAGGCAAGTGTCCCTTATCCAACAAGTATGTGCCTGTGCCCATCTTTGAGTTTATCAACTCCTGGATCTGTGGGGCATATCCACAACTTCTTTTCTGGTCAGTTGTAGTCCTCCTGATAGTCTCAACTATAAGGCTCATGACCTTGAACTTCTGTGGCACATCAAATATATGTAGCAAGTTAATTGCATGGCCTCTGATCATTCTGTGATCACCAGACTTGGGCAAGACAGTGTGCCTAAGGATCCAATTGATTGTAGGCAGCCCTGACAGCAAGTGTTTTACTGACCCAAACTGGTGAGTCTCAAGATCATCTTCAGGAATCTCCTTGTACATGTTTGCCATAGAGTTGTGATCCATCTTCTTCTTGGAATAGACATCCAAGTCATCTTCTTCTTCCTTAGGAGCATTAATCAGATTTGCCCATTCCTCAATAGTTGACTGGTACCTTGTACCTTCAGACATCCATACTATCCTGCCATCTGGATAGAAGTGTGCTGTGGAGTAGAATTGCATTATGAGCTCCTCATTCCACTTTGTGAGCTTCTGCCCAACAAAGTCTGCAACTCCACAAGCACTGAAGCTGTCAAACACACCAGGATAGTGTTCCTCATTTTCCTTGATATACTTCCAGTCGACCCACCTCATTTCACACACTATAGGCTTCTTGTCCAGTAGCACTATCTCATAGAAATCTTGTTGTTCCTTTGTGTGGAACCCGTAATCAACAGCAGCTCTTCTTCTTGTAGCATATGGGTCTGTCTCTCTCCATTTCCTCAGTCCCGAGTCTCTCCTAATCTTCATGTTCTCAGCCACAGGATGAGCATCATTGTGGTCTGGAATCTTGGGTTTGAGCTTCCTCAGGACTTGTCCTTCATCATCTTCATCAGCATAAACTTCAGGCACTGGGGCCTTGTTCTTCTCAGCAGCTGGTATACTCCTGGTATTCCTCTTAGGTGCACTCTTGGGCTTGGAGGCTGCTTTGGGTGCTTCTTTGGGCTTTGATGTTGCAACCCCTGTCCTGATAGCATCACCCATAAGCTTCTGGGCCTTAGGTGCTGGTGCAGCAACCTCTTCTTCCTCTTCCTCTTCAGAATCTCTCATGATTGAGGATCTCCCAAGCACTCTAGTAGTGGTCTTTTTTATCCTCTCCTTCCTCTTCTTCCCTTCTGTAGCAGCCTCTTTGGGTTCAGATCCCAAAGGGACTTGAGTAGATGCTCTGGACTTAGACATTGGAATTCTCTTTGCAGGAACCTTTTGCTTCATGCCTGGCTTGGTGGCAGCAGCAGTGCTATATTCCTTCTTAACCACTTTCTTCTTGGAAGTGGCCTCATCCTCAACTGCCACATAGTCTTCATCCTCAGATTCTGAAGTTTTCTTCTTCCTTGTTCTGGTGACAGCTTTGGGCAAGTTGCTGGGAGTGCTCCTGCTTCCATCATCTGAACAGCTAGAGGGACTAGTGCCCTCACTCAGGTGAACCTGCTCCTCTGACCTGTTCTGGCTATCACTCTGATTAGACATATTGCAAACACTGACAGCAGACCCTGTGAATAGATATAGATGAGATAGAGTGGATGAGCATCACAAAATGCATAGGTTTTTGCAAAAGAATGAGTCAAAAACTTAGTTTTAGTTTTCCATAGAAAGCATTTCGGATCAACCAATTTGTAAACTCGGTGATACCGAAGCAGCTGTTGGAACCTAAACTAGTGAACTCGGTCAGACCGAGTCACAGTTCGGTGGCACCGAGACTGCTAGGGTTTCACAAAGTCCTGAACTCGGTCACATCGATTTGCAATTCTCGGTCAGACCGAAAATTACATGTGCAATGGCCTGAGCCGAATCGGTGGTACCGAGTTCCACAACTCGGATGGTCCGAGATGGTTTCGGCGGAAACCTAACCCTAAATTTTCAATTCAACTCTAATCTACGGAGTGTTTTGACTGGATAGAAGCGTTTCAATCGTGGTAAGAATCATAATGAACACAATGTGCTAGGAATCGGACGGGGATAGCACTGTGATCGAGTCCATACCCTAGTTCGGCGATGAACTCTCTACGGCGGCAACGGCGGGGAAGAATTCTGTTGACGGCGGCGGAGACCAGCGACAGGAGGCGGCTGGCGACGAGGAGGACGATCCGGAGACCCAGGAGGTAGAGCGAGCTATGCGCGGGCGAAGGGGTTTCGGAGAAATTTCCAAAATTTTGCCCGTGAGTATATATAGCCCGACCCTGTCGGTGTGACCGAGTGGAACAACTCGGTGGCACCAAGATCCATAACTGCAAGCAGTTACTGAAACTCGGTGTGACCGAAAGGTTCAAATTGGTTGCACCGAGATTGAAAACCTAGATCGACTTAGTGATCTCGGTATGACCGAAATGGAGGAATCGGTCAGACCGAAATGCACAAAGAAGTTTTGGAAGTTTAAGTCTATGACGAATCGGGGACTCCGAGTGCTCCTCACACAGAGTGGTTCGAATCTGACTTGATCAAATTTTGTGATGTAGCATGAATAGAGTTTGAGACGAGAAAAGCATAGATAGCTAGAGAGGGTTCTTAGGCATTCTTGTCCATCCACTGGGCAAAAGAAAAGAAAACCAATCAATCAAAACAACAAGTGGATGTCCTTGAATGAATAAAATATGCAATCAACATGCTCACACAATAAAATGGCAATTGAAATATGTGGCAAAGCATGCACAACCAATTCTAGCATCTATCAAACAATTGGCGATGACTAAGTCATCTATATATGAGTATATTGACTTAGGAGTCAAATGAGAACATTTGATCATAGGTCATACTCATCGTTTAAGCACAAGTGGGGTTACCACTTTTACATAAAGCATTGTTGTGTTCACACCATTAGAGTTGCTTTAGCTCAATTCTTAGAGTAAAGCTCCCCCTAGATGTGAGATCCCCCCTAAGAGGGATGAACTAACCTTGGGTTTTGTCGATGACGACTTCATGTAGATGTTGAAGATGTGGATGCTCAATGTTGATGTAGATCATTTGGAGCTATCCATTGGAGTGAGTTGCACTTTCAATACCTACACGGGTTAGTCCCACAAGGAACAAACAAGGATATCCATAGACATAGAGTGATGCACACACAAGATGATGTCCATGAAAGCTTTTAGGTTACCTTGTCCCTTGTCTTACCAAAAAGAGGGTTTGTGACTCCTTGAACTAGTGCAAGATGTGGAAGTTGATTGCACTTGTTCTTGCCAAGATGATAAGAGTGAAGTATGTTGGTGGAGTCACCCTCAAGAACTCTCTAGATCTTCTTCTTCGGGATCCACACCATCTTGATGGGAATCCTCGGTGTTGTAGTTGTACTTGATGAAGTGGAACTTGAAGTAGTCTTGGGAACCCACTTGACCAAGGCCTTAGGAGCTTCTTCAAATGCATCAATTTCCTCTTGAAGCTTGTCCTTGCCTTTTTGCTTGTGGTCTTGTGGTGGAAGATCATCTTGAGCTTGTGTCCCTTTGAGAGAAGTAGGATCATACTTCTCTTGTTGACGAACAAACTTCGTCTTGGGGTATTGATCTTCTTCCCACTCAACTCCATTGGCATTGAACTTTCGTTCAAAACCAACACCTTGATTATTCCGGTGCCTTCCTTGCTTGCGTACAATTTCCTCGAATTGCTTACTTCCGGCAAGGCTCTTGTAAACACATTTCTCTATAATTCCCTTCAATAAGCTATTTTCTTGCTCAGGTGTAACTTGGCTAAGATAATCATTAGTGGAATCAAGAGAACTACTAGAAGCAACAATATTGGATTTAGCATGATTATTGTTACTACTAGAGGAAGAATCTTTCTTGTTCTTGTTACTAGACTTAACTTGAGGCATGTAAGTGGATAAGAGTAAACGCTTGGCAATGTAAGAAGAACTTTTCTTACGAAGATCATCATTGATTGCTTTTAAGAACTCATGCTCTTTCTCAAGGTTGAGCTTTTCAAAGCGCAATTTCTCATGAGTCCTTAAAAGTTCTCGATGATCTCCTAAGATAGTTTCATGAGCTAACTTAAGAGTGTTTAGTTCTTTAGTTAGAGACTCAATCTTCTCCTTATCATTGTCATTCGTTTTATCTTGATTAGCATGATTAATTGATGTTTCATCACAGTATTCATCACTAGAGTTGTCAACAAGTAAATCATCATCACCTAACAAGTCATCTTCATCACTATTGAAATCAACATACTCGGGGTGTGATACCTTTGGGCCTTTAGCCATGAAGCATGTTCCAACTCCTTCATTTGGTGAGTCAAATATGTCGTAGGAGGTGGTTGTCACAAGTGCTAGACCGGCAACACCTTCATCTTGAGTATATTCAGAGTCGGAGTGATAGCTTCTCTCGGAGTGGTTGTCAGAGTCGGAGCTGGATACCCATTCACCAACATGAGCTTGATGTCTTCGTTTTGTGTAGCTCCTTGATGACTTGTCCTTTCTTTCTGAATCCTTGCTTCTCCGTGAGGGTCTTCGTTCATAACGATCATCTCTACTCCTTCTTTCTCTAGATGGTGATTCTTCTCTTCTACTTCTTCTCTTGGGAGAATCTTCTCTTCTCTTGTAGGGGGTCGTACACTCATTGGAATAGTGTCCCAGCCTTCCACAATAGTAGCAGCTTCGCTCTTGACTAGAAGATCTTTTGTCATTGTAGGACCTTGACTTCGAGCTTCTCTCTTTGCTTCTAGTCTTGTAGAACTTGTTGAAGTTCTTCACCATTAAGCTCAATTCTTCATTGAAGGTTTGTTTCTCACTCGATGATGTGGGGGCTTCACATGAGGCTTTGTAATCACCACTTGATTTGTTGTGAAGTTCCTCTTTATCCTTGAGTGACATCTCATGAGCAACAATTCTTCCGATGACTTCCGTTGGCTTGAGATCTTTGTAATTGGGCATCATTTGGATCAATGTGCACACGGTATCATATTTTCCACCAAGGCTCTTAGGATCTTCTTGATGATGAATCTATCGGTCATCTCTTCACTCCCTAAGCTGGCAATCTCATTTGTGATAAGAGCAAGCCTAGAGTACATTTCAGCAACACCTTCACCATCCTTCATTTTGAACTTGTCAAGTTGGCTTTAAAGCACATCCAATTTGGATTCCTTGACTGAGTCGGTACCTTCGTGCATATCAATCAAAGTATCCCAAATTTCCTTTGCATTCTCAAGACGGCTGATTTTATTGAATTCTTCGGGGCACAATCCGTTGAAGAGGATATCACAAGCTTGAGCGTTGTATTGCAGCATTTTCAACTCTTCCGCGGTGGCTTCACGGTTCGGTTCTTTCCCGTCAAAAAATTCACCTTGCAAGCCAATACACACAATAGCCCAAACGGCAGGGTTATGTCCAAGAATATGCATTTTCATCTTATGCTTCCAACTAGCAAAATTAGTACCATCAAAGTAAGGACCTCTACGATGATAATTTCCCTCGCTAGACGCCATACTCTCCTAGGTTGTAAAACCAAGGCTATGACCGCCAAGAGCTATGGAAATCAAAGCAAATGGAGACCAAAGCTCTGATACCACTTGTAGGATCGAAAGTATGTCCAGAGGGGGGGTGATTAGACTGCTTGACCAAATAAAAATCTAGCCTTTTCCCAATTTTAGTTCTTGGCAGATTTTAGCTATCTTAGCACAAGTCAAGCAATCTCCACACAATTCAAGCAAGCATGCAAAAGAGTATATGAGCAGCGGAAAGTAAAGCATGCAACTTGCAAGAATGTAAAGGGAAGGGTTTGGAGGATTCAAACGCAATTGGAGACACGGATGTTTTTCTCGTGGTTCCGATAGGTGGTGCTATCGTACATCCACGTTGATGGAGACTTCAACCCACGGAGGGTAACGGTTGCGCGAGTCTACGGAGGGCTCCACCCATGAAGGGTCCACGAAGAAGCAACCTTGTCTATTCCATCACGGCCGTCGCCCACGAAGGACTTGCCTCACTAGCGGTAGATCTTCACGAAGTAGGCGATCTCCTTGCCCTTACAAACTCCTTGGTTCAACTCCACAATCTTGTCGGAGGCTCCCAAGTGACACCTATCCAATCTAGGAGACACCACTCTCCAAGAAGTAACAAATGGTGTGTTGATGATGAACTCCTTGCTCTTGTGCTTCAAATGATAGTCTCCCCAACACTCAACTCTCTCTCACAAGATTTGGATTTGGTGGAAAGAAGATTTGAGTGGAAAGCAACTTGGGAAGGCTAGAGATCAAGATTCATATGGTTGGAATGGAATATCTTGACCTCAACACAAGTGTAGGTGGTTCTCCCTCAGAAAATGTGTATTGGAAGTGTAGGTATGTTCTGATGGCTCTCTCCATGAATGAAGAGTGGGTGGAGAGGTATATATAGCCTCCACACAAAATCTAACCGTTACACACAATGTGCCAAACTCGGTGGGACCGAATGGTTAAACTCGGTCGGACCGATTCAGCAAACCTAGTGACCGTTAGGATTTTCGGTGGGACTGAGATGCAACTCGGTGGGACCGATATGGTTAGGGTTAGGGCATAACGTAATCTCGGTGTGACCGATAACACAAACTCGGTGGGACCGATTTTGGTAATAAGCTAACCAGAGAGTTGGTCAGGTAAACTCGGTGGGACCGATTCGCTCATCTCGGTGAGACCAAAATGTTACAAAAGGGAAACAGAGAGTTTACATTGCAATCTCGGTGGGACCGATCGCTCATCTCGGTAAGACCGAAACGTTATGAAGGGAAACAGAGAGATTACAATCCCATCTCGGTGAGACCGAGATCCCTATCGGTGAGACTGATTTGCCTAGGGTTTGTGGCAGTGGCTATGACATTTGAAACTCGGTGGCGCCGGATAGAAAGAATCGGTGGGGCCGAGTTTGACTTTTGGTTTAGGTCATATGTGGATGTGGGAGAGTAGTTGAGGATGTTGGAGCATATCACTAAGCACTTTGAGCAAGCAAGCCATTAAGCAACACCTCATCCCTCCTTTATAGTATTGGCTTTTCCTATAGACTCAATGTGATCTTGGATCACTAAAATATAAAATGTAGAGTCTTGAGCTTCACGCTTGAGCCAAACTTTTTGTCCTTATAATTTTGAGGGATCCACTTTCCTCATCCATGCCATGCCATTCATTGAGCTTTTCCTGAAATATTAATCTTGGAATAATGTTAGCTCAATGAGCTATATGTTGTTAGGAATTACCAAAATCACCCAGGGATAGTTGCACTTTCACCCGGGCCTTGAGCTTCTTACGGGTGGCCTTCTCCTTGACAGCCTTCCCCTCGGCTTCGGCCAGGGCCATTCTTAGGACCTCAACCTCGGTCGTTGTTCCTATACATATCATGAAACTTCGGTCAATGCATACCATTTTACTTTCTTCGAATACATAATGGGGTATCACATACCTTGTTTTTCTTGGAGCTGCCTCCTCACCTGGCCGAGCTCCTCCTCGGCCTGCTCCAGCCTCCGCTTCAGTTCGGAGACCTCGGCAGTATGCGAGGCTGCGGCGAACAGCGATGCCTGCGTATTAATTTCAGACAAATTTAGTTAGTTTCCTGCAATAAAGGATTGATCCTTTGTCCGGCTTTTTCTTTCCGAACACCGGACAGTGCCTCACGAGCTACTGTCTATATTGGGATTTTCTCTTTTTCGGTGTTGCTTACCTCAAAACCTGTCAGCGGGCTGCTGCAGGCTTCGGTTAGTCCGCTCTTGGCGGACAAAACCCTTTCAATTACCGTGCCCATAAGAACGCGGTGCTCATCCACAATGGAAGCGCCTCGCAGCGCTTCCAGCAGATTATCCGGTGCCCCTGGTTGGACAGGGGTTACTGGTGGAATAGGCATACCCCCTTCTTTAGAAGGAGGTTGCGCGCCGGATTCCGGAGCCATATCGGTCTCCGGAATCGAATCTGGCTGAGGGCCAAACTGAATACGGCCCTCACCACCAGTCTCCATGGGGATTGGCTCCCCCTGGTGTCCGGCGACGGAGGCCTCGCCTTCTGGCGCCTCCTGAGCCTTCCCCCGGCCTGGGAAAGTCCTTCGGGACAGCACCTCTGCGTTGCCCTTGGCCTTGGGGGAGTAAGCGGTCGGTGGTGACTCGCTAGCCATTGCCCTTGAATCTAACGAACCTCGTGACGAGGATCGCTGGGAGCTGTCGTGGACCGGACTGTAATAGCATAGCTAATCATGTCAATATAACAAAGAGGAGAGGCTAGATTTATGGGCATGTATGAGTCTTAGCACTTACGATGCAGCCCGAGGCTTAGTGCGGGGGCGTTGCTCCGGACTGCTGTCGACATCCCATGCGGAGCTGCCCATGAGCGGGCCTTTCCCCTTCGTGGGCGCCTCCGCCTCCAGAATTGTGGAGGCCGCCCTCTTCTTCCTCCCCCCATTAGGGGGAGGATCGCTCTCCTCCTCCTCCTCCTCATCTTCATCGTCTTCGGCGGCGGAGGAGCGGGTCTTGTCTTCGGACATCCCGTCCTAAGCGCCCTTGCGGCGGGGGCCACTCCGGACCCCCTTGGCCTTCTCCTTGGCCTTCTTCTCCGGCGCCTTACACTACAAAAAAAGACACATCCGTGACATTTTGGGCCGAACGAATTTTTTTTCTGTCATACATATGACACTTCTATGACGATAGTTGTGACAAAACCCGGTATCATCATAGATGTGGTGGGCTCCGACTTCTATGACAAAAAATCATGACAGAAAATGGGCTTTTCGTCCTGGGCGGGCCGGAGATGCAGCTGCATGACATTCTTTGGGCCGTCCATGACGGAAAAAACCATGGTAGAAGTGAGGGGGAGGAAAATTTCTGGGAGTTCCCGGTTACGGTGGGAGGTCGGGGGCCGAGCGATGTGCGCTTCTCTCGTACACGTACGTGCGTGTGTGTGAGGCGTTGGCTCTAACTAAACCCGAGCGAGGCGTTGGGCTCTAACTGAACCCGAGCGATTGCACTGCAGGCTACGCGTTACTGAACCCGAGCGATCGATCGATGGCTGTTAACTGAACCCAATCGAGCGATTTCTTCGCTACTGCTGCTAACTGAAGCCGATCGATGTTGCCTCTGGATGAAAAGTGAGCGTTGCTGGGGGGGTGTTGGATGAACAGTTCCCGGTGGGGGTGGATGAACAGGACCCTGTGGTGTTGCCTCTGGATGAACAGGACCCCGATCGATCGAGCCGGTTGGGGCTGGATGAACAGGACCCCGTGGAGGGCTGGATGAACAGGACCACCCCATGGAGGGCAGGATGAACAGTAGACTGTGGAGGGCAGGATGAACAGTAGCCTGTGGAGGGGTGGTTGAACTGGAGGCCGTGGAGAGGGCTGGTTGAATAGTAGCCGGTGGAGTAGCGCGCGGTGGTGGAGTAGCGCGCGGTGGAGGCTAGATGAAAAGGAGCCCGTGGATGAACAGTCGCAGGTGGAGGCTGGAGTAGGTCGACGGTGGATGAACAGTAGCTCGTGGAGGCTGGAGGGGGTCGACGGTGGAGATGAACAGTATCCCGTGGAGTCCCGTTTTGCGGTACGCCACACCCCTCCCGATGAACAGGACCCCCATTTCGATCGTAGCGCTCCAACACAAGTCCGTTTCGTCCGTTTTGCGGTACCCCACACCCCTCCCGATCAACAGGACCCTTGTTTCGACCGTAGGAGGTCCGTTTCCTCCGTTTTGCGGTACGCCAGACCCCTCCCAATGAACAGGATCCCGTTTCGAACGTGGCCGGTCGAACAAAAGGCCGTTTCCTCCGTTCTGTGGTACGCCAGGCCTCGTTTCCATTGCCTGTTCCGTCCAAGCCCTCCCGATGAACACGACGCATTCCGTTGCCTCCCCATGAACATGGCGCATTCTGTTGCCTCCCCATGAACACGACGCATTCCGTTGCCTCCCCATGAACACGACGACGACGCTGTTTCTCCGTTCCGACCCAGCCATGTAAACGAGCCCTGGCCGTACGTATGCGCGAGTAGGCGTTTGAGACCCCGCCCGTATGTACACATACGAGGCCGTATTTTCTTTCTTGCACCCTGGCCGTTGTACGTACGTGTACATGCTACGTGTGTGCCTCTACTACGACACGTGCGCGCCTCTACATCGACCAGTATGTATGTATGTACACGTTCGCGACCAGAATGACAACGCTATGTACGCTTCGACCAGGTGGATCCTGACTGTCAGGCACTTCCTTGCGTGCGAAGATGTAGATGGTGGGTCCTAGCAGTCAGGGGGGCGAAATACGGTGGCCCGTCCGGTGGGTCCCCACTATGAGGTGGAGGAATAATTATTTTGCACGTAATAAGGAGGCACTTCCTTGCTGCGCTGTGGACCCAGCTGTCAGCCTCTCCATGTATAGTCCACGTCCGATGGAAGCCGTTCCTTGACCACGTTGACCACGCCGCACCGAGAGCACCTGGGCGGTGGACGACGGCGAGGCCTAGGAAGGGGACGACGCGGAGCCAGGGAAGACGCGGCAGTGGATGCCCACGCGTAGAGGAGTACGAGGGTTCACTTGTTCACTGCGGTGTGAGGTTGTCGTCGCCGCAGAATAACAGGGGGTGTGGGTGAGTAGAGGGATGGACTGGCCAGCGGTGGGAGTAGTAGGGGGCGGTGAGGCCTCTGCCGCATCACAGCCGGCCACGGGAGGCAGGAGCACGAGGCACGACCGACGCTGGTTTGGGCGGCTGGAGCAAGAAGACCAGTGGTTGAAGAAGCACTACGGCCGTTGGATGGACATCGTACGTCACTGGAGCTAGAATCGTGCATATTGACTAAGTTGACAAAGCCCTCCGTCCCCGTCAACTTAGTAGGCCCACAAGTCAGCCTCCCACCAAGGTGGGTCCCATCTAGCAGGGGGTATTCATTTTTTTGAGCGTAATAAGGAGGCACTTCCTTGCGTGCTAAGATATAGCTGGTGGGTCCGAGCTGTCAGCGGCGGTAACGTTTTTTTTCATGAAATACAGAGGCCCTTTCGGTGGGTCCCTGATGTTAGGTGGAGGAATCATTATTTTGTGCGTAATAAGGAGGCATTTCCTTGCGTGCGGCCGTGGACCCAGCTGTCGGCCTCTCCACGTACAGTCCACTTCAGATACATGTCGGTCGTTGACCACGTTGACCAGGCCGCGCTGAGAGCACCAGGGCGATGGACGACGGCGAGGCCTAGGAAGGGAACGACACAGAGGCAGGGAAGACTCGGCAGTTGTTTCCCACACGGAGGGGAGTATGACTGTACGAGGGTTTACTGGTTCGTGTGCCATCATCGGAGAATAACAGAAGGTGTGGGTGAGTAGAGGGATGGCTAGGCCAGCGATGGGCGTACGGTGGGGCGATGAGGCCTGCGCGGCAGCACAGCCGACCGCGGGGAGGAGGGAGCAGGCAGTCCCGCCGGCGCTTGTTTGAGCGGCTGGAGCAGGAAGAGCAGAGATTGAAGAAGCACGACGGCCGTTCGATGGACATCCAACAGTCACTGCTTGTGCGTCAACCTTTTTTTAGGAAAGCCTCAAATCTATGGAAAACAGCAAACAACCCATCTGCCATTATTTCTAATAATTTACAGCGCATTTGCTAATTCTTAAGGTTTTTTTGGAGCCCATATTCTTTTTGTTAGCATTACAGCCCATATTGTGGCCACGGTTAAAAAATTAACGAAATTTTGCATATTTCAATGCGGTCCGAACTGTTTTTAATCCCGAAATTTCGACTCACATTCAAACTGATTTTAAAAATAAATGTATATCAATATAAAATCCAACAAATTATCCACGCATGAAAATTAATGTAATTTAAAATCTCGAAATGATAAAAAAGATATTTTAAACTAATTGCCGGTTTGATGTGTTTAAAAATGTACAACCCATTTCTCATTACTGATGGGCCATTTTCTCGGCCAGCCGAATGAAGCTCTCCTCGTCTTGAAAGATTTGCAGCCCAACAGGCCTGGCAAAGCGACTTACTTGGCAAATCACAAAAAACTGGCCTGTGGCCGTGGACCCAGCTGTCAGCCTCTCCACGTACAGTACTCTTCCGATGGAAGTCGGTCATTGATCACATTGACCATGCCACGCCGAGAGCACCAAGGCAGTGGACGACGGCGAGGCCTGGGAAGGGGACGACGCGGAGCCGAGGAAGACGCTGCAGTGGATGCCCACGCGGAGAGGAGTACGAGGGTTCACTGGTTCGGCTGTGGCGTGAGGCTGCCGTCGCCACAGAATAATAGGGGGTGTGGGTGAGTAGAGGGATAGCATGGGCCAGCGATGGGAGTTGTAGGGGGCGGTGAGGCCTCCGCGGCATCACAGCCGGCCACGAGAGGCAGGAGCACGCGGCACGACCGGCGCAGCTTTGGACGGCTGGAGCAAGAAGACCAGTGGTTGAAGAAGCACTACGGCCGTTGGATGGACATCGTACGGTCACTGGAGCTACAATCGTTCATATTGACTAAGTTGACAAAGCCCTCCATACTCATCAACTTAGTAGGCCCACAAGTCAGCCTCCCACCAGGTTGGGGCCCAGCTAGCAGGGGGAGTATTCATTTTTCTGTGCGTAATAAGGAGGCACTTCCGGTGGATCCAAGCTGACAGCGGAGGGGAATGTTTTTTTCGAAAAATATGATGGTCCGTCCGGTGGGTCCCAGCAGTCAGGGGCAAACGTTTTTTTTGCGAAATACGGTGGCCCGTCCGGTGGGTCCCAGCAGTCAGGGGGAAACGTTTTTTCCGCGAAATACTGGAGGCCCGTCCGGTGGGTCCCTACTGTCAGGTGGATGAATAATTATTTTGCGCGTAATAAGGAGGCACTTCCTTGCGGCTGCCGTGGACCCAGCTTTCAGCCTCTCCACGTACAGTACTCTTCCGATGGAAGTCGGTCGTTGACCACATTGACCACGCCACGCCGAGAGCACCACGACGGTGGACGACGGCGAGGCCTAGGAAGGGGACGACGCGGAGCCGGGGAAGACGCGGCAGTGGATGCCCACGCGGAGAGGAGTACGAGGGGTTCGGATGCGGTGTGAGGCTGTCGTCGCCACAGAATAACAGGGGGAGTGGGTGAGTGGAGGGATGGCCTGGCCAGCGGTGGAAGTAGTATGGGGACGGTGAGGCCTCCACGGCAGCACAACCGGCCACGAGAGGCAGGAGCATGCGGCACGACCGGCGCTGCTTTGGGCGGCTGGGGCAAGAAGACCAGAGGTTGAAGAAGCACTACGGCCGTTGGATGGACATCGTTGACCACGCTGCGCCGAGAGCACCAGGGCGGTGGACGACGGCGAGGCCTACGAAGGGAATGACACGGAGCCGGGGAAGACACGACAATGGCTGCCCACGTGGTGGAGAGTACGAGGGTTGACTGGTTCGGCCATCGTCGCCGGAAAATAACAGGAGGTGTGGGTGAGTAGAGGTATAGACAGGCCAGGGATGCGAGTATGATGGGGCCGTGAGGCCTTCCCGGCAGCACTGCCGGCCACGGGAGGCGGGAGCAGGCAGTTCCAACGGTGCTGGTTTGGGCGGCTGGGGCAGGAAGATCAGAGACTGAAGAAGCACAATTGCCGTTAGATTGACATCTAATGGTCTGACGCTGGTAGAGTCGATTGTTGACTAAGTTCCTTTTTTGAGAAACCTTGTGTACGCATGAACTTAGTAGGCCCACAAGTCAGCCTCCAAATCTTTGGCAGACAACATAAAGCCCATTTGCTATTTTTTATAGTTTGCAGCCCATTTGCTAATTCTTAAGTAATTTATTACAGCCCATTTTCTGCCCAGGACCACGGTCAAAAGTCCAACCTTATTTTGCATATTTCGGTGGAGTGCGAACTGTTGTAATCCCAAAATGATAAACATTTTTTAATAACTGATTGATTTGCCAAAAAAAATCATTTTGTTTTTGTAAGCAAATAAGACGTGGGACAATTTAGTTGGTTTAAGGGAAAACCAGTGGTAAAAAAATCAGTGCTAGGTGGGAAAAACAACAAAAATAAGGATGTAAATATGAGAAGGGAATTTTATGTGTTTTCAATATAATGATACGTGTATATGAACTAGTAAAACTATAGGTAGAGATTAGAAAACGGATGTAGGACATGCGTTTCAAGAGGAAAATAGAACTGGGTTGTGTGTTTGATTCAGTAAAAAAACTGCCTGCGGATGTTGTAGGACAAAATATAACTAACGCTGGCGGGCCATAGGCTAGTAGATATCTGCGGGATCTTTGTGCCCCGTTGTCGTCATGGGCTGGGCCTGTTAAAAACAAAACAACCCTGGGCAATCTACAACCCAGTTGAAACTTGCTCAACCTGAGAAAACAATATACGTGCTCAATAAACGAGAGAATTCTGCAAGTACAAACTGATAACTGAGATGCAGCACGGATATTGTTTTTTTATCGTGATAATAAGTGCATGCACTTGTTTCGAAAAAATTGGAGAACTGGGAATTCGAACAGCGGGTGCTTATGCTACCCATCAAATAAAAATCAGGTGCCTGAAAATTCGTTTCGAAACAAATGATTCAGCTTTATATCCACGTCGACCCTCAGCATGATGGTTGGAAGCAAATGCAAGTTCATACCAAAAGATCATTAACAACAATACCAACTTGTGGACGACAAGGTAGTACAACTACCAATACCAAACTAACTTATAATCTTTTTACTCCTGGCCCTAGTGTTCGTCTGGTAGAAAATCTTGCAGAGGACCAGCTCCCGCTCCTTCTCTTGCTCCAGGTCCCCGAGGTGGTACCGGTGCATCACCCAGTTGGTCCTCTGCTGGTTGAAGTTCTTGTTGGTGTGCAGCACCAGAACCTTTTTTGCTACCCGTCTGCCGGCCGTTGACCATCACCGGCAAGGTATTGCCGGTCTTGTGCCACATCACGTGCATGCCGCACTCCGACTGTATCTTGCGACGCGTCCATGCGCCCCTTTTGAACGCCCTGGAATTGCGCTGGAAGAAATGCTTCCTTAGGCCACTCAGTGTGATACCTGCAGTATTGTGGAATACATGTTTTAGTGTACCTAGTTGGCATTTTCATAACATCTTTGGCATGTTGCAGTCACTTGTTTCACTTTTTATTAACTGTCAAATTGTCATTGCTTCACCAGGTCTGCTTCTAAAAAGAAAAATAGAGCTATAAACAAAGGAATATGTTTGTGCAAGTAGACGGCCGATCGGTGTCTTACCTGGAAGTTTCTCAGGTTGGGTGTAACATATGCCGTGCTCGCTGTCGATGGTTGGTATGAACAAATCAATGAGAGACTGAAATCTCGCGCTGTCAGCCTCACTTTGGCCTCAAGGTGCTCGATCAGCTCCTGATCCATGGGATCGAACTTGACGCCAGCCGGCAGCACGGGCCAATCCTTCTTCGACTTGCATCGATAATTCCAGTTATATGGTAGTCAATGTATGATTAATCGATTGCTTTAAGTGAATGATGAAAGATTTCGACAGATAAGTGGTACTCCAAATCTGAAGTCTAGAATACCCGAACACGCCGCCGGGATTCTTGTGTCACCTCACGCACAGCGTGTTGTCACGTCAATTCAATGTGTGGACATGATGAATAATTTGACCGACGTATACTAGTACTACTACTGTACTACTTACTAGTCGTATTTAGTGTCACAATTTATACATAGGTTTAACTAACAAGTACGCACTTGAAGCCTAACTGATATATATATATATAAACACTATTCTGATCACGGGATCAGAATAATATTCTGATCACAACATGAACTTCCCGAGTAACGCGTCTGACCTTCCCCGAGTACTAGGTTGAACTTCAACTAAAAGGTGTCCAAATGGGGCTTGCGATATACCATTGGATAGCTATGGACATCAGTATCATGACCCAAGTTAAATTTTTGGCAAAATGTAAGCGGTTTAAGAGCAGTTTTGAAAACCGTTTTTTCTTTGTACAAAAAACGTGAATCGTATTTTCGATCGCATTTCTAAACCGTTTATCGAAATGAGGTAAATAATATGGCGTTGGAAAGCTGCTGCAAAACCGCTCCTTCCACATATTGAAAGTTTTCTCTAATTCCCTATGGTTAAAGCGTAATTTGGAAAATCGTAGAATTTCGCAAACGGAACACCCCAGTTGGTATTTCCGATGTCATTTCTAAACGCAAATCCAATTGAGGAAAATAGTATGGCGTTGGAAAGCTTATGAAAATGCGCTACTTTTTCATGTTAAAAGTTTTTTCTAATTTTGAACAGTTTAAAAATAATTTTGAAAACGGTACAAGTTCCACCGAGTTCATATTTTCGAGCTAATTTTTTAACCATAGATCCAAATGCCAGCAAATGATATGGTGTTGGAAAGCTTGAAGAAATGCGAAACTTTTTTGTATATATTGTTTCTCCTAATTCATTACTGTTTTATGTCAGTTTTGAAAATGGCTAAAAACGTATTTTTGCCGTAATTTCTACAAACTTTATCGGAATGGGGCAAATAATATACCCCTGAAAAGCTATGGAAAATGCAAAACTTTTTCATGCTGATGGTTTTCTCTGATTCCTAGCGGTTTTTATGTAATTTCGAAAATGGCGAGATCACTCGTTCTGCCTTTATTTCGAAACAGATTCTTCAAAAATGCACCGCGTGAAGAACCTGACCTTCTCGGCATGTGTACCTGAACTTCACTCTATTTTTCACGTGCTTTTTTTGCTTGTAGATCTCCATCCACTGCTAGTAGCTCTCCATCCATTCATCAGAATTGAGCAGGTGATATACCGATGGAAAGTTGCTGTAAACACGCAACTTTCCTGTGTTGATCATTTTTTCATACTCGCGATGATTTTAAAAGTTTTTCATCTAAAATTCATTCAGCGTAGTAGTTGAACTTCCTACTGTTTTCACGTTGAATTTTTGTGACGTATTTTTGTTTGTAATTTTCTCATCCATTCGCCAGTGTTAGACAAATAACATTCCTTTTGTACAAACGTCTCTCACAATAATTTTTTTAACTTTCTCTGACCGAGGACTTGAACTTACACAAATGATATTCCTGTCGTTTTGAGGTAAATTAGAAAATGGCAAGATCATGATTTCTGCGTTCATCGCGAACGGAAATGCACTGCGTGAAGTAGTTGAACTTCTGGGGCATGTCTGTTTGAATTTCACTCTGTTTTTGACGTGTTGTTTTTTGCACTAGGTGAAGTAGTTGAACTTCTGGGGCATGTCTGCTTGAACTTCACTCTGTTTCACTTTATTATATTTTTCTTATATGAAATACACACCGTGTAGTACGTGAACTTCTGGTTGTTATCACTTTTTGAACTTCTCTCTTGTTTGAGAGAATTATTTTAAAACACAAAAAACTACATTTTTTATGTATTTTGGACATCTAAATACATGGTCAACCTCTCTCACAAGAATTTTTTGAACTTGTCCTCACCGAGCACTTGAACTTGTAGCAACCATTTTTTTCCGTTTATGAGTTGTTTTTAAAAGTGCAAAAAATGGCGTTGTGTTTTTATTTTTTGAACAGGTAAATCCTAGGTTTTAATAAACTCCGAACTTCTGTGTTATTTCAATTTGAACTTTACCTTTTTATATTTCGATTAAAGAATTGTATTCGATTTTTATACGAAAAAAATCGAGCATGGAAATACAAGGTGAACCTCTCTCGCAAGGATTTTTGAACCTCCCCGGACAAACACTTGAACTTCTTTCAACAAACATTTCAAGCTTTTATTTTTCTATACTTTTATTCTCACCTGAAATGCATTCCTTGCAGTACTTGAACTTCTCGTTGTTTTCACTATGAACTTCTTTCAACAGGTAAGAATTTTTTGAATACATCAAAACGTGTTTTAAATGATATACATGAAAATTTTAAACCGTTCATCGAAATGTGGGACACAATATACCCGGTGGAAAGCATCTGAATCACAGCAAGTTTTTCATGTAGACAGATGTTACAAATTCATTGCCGTTTGAGAGCAGTTTTTAAAATGGCAAAACAACGTTGTTTTTTTGCTTTTTTTCAACATGTAAATGAATGACAGACGTCTCGCACATAAATTTTTAACTATGGAGGATCACATGAACTTCTTCCAACAAACCTTTTAAGCTCTTTGTTTTGTATTCATATATTTATTATGTCAAACACATTACGTGTAGTAGTTGAACTTCCCGATGTTTTCACCTTGAACTTCTGTCATGTATTTTTGTTCAACCTCTCTCACAAGAATTTTTTAACTTTTCTTGGCCGAGCACTTGAACTTCTATCAACAAATTTTTTATACTTTGCCTTTTTATTCTTTTTTTTCTCATACAAAATACACACCATGCACTACATGAACTTTCAGCAGTTATCAGTTTGAAACTTCCCTCTATTTCGCTTTCGTAACGATTTTTTTTGAGTTTTTTAGGGGAAAAATCGACGTTTTGCATAGGCATCGAACCGCTCTAACTTTTTTAATTGAACTTCTTTGTGAATTTTTTAGAAATGTGAAAATTGGAGTTTTGTTAGAAACATCGAACTTCTTCGTTATTTCATATTGAACTTATTGGTCTTATTCTTTAGTAATGAGAAGACCTGAATTTTTATGTACATTGTTAAAATTGAACTTCTTGGTTTAATTTTTGTGAGCAAATTTGAGTTTTTTATAAGCATCAAATAGCTTCATGTTTTTTAATTAGGACTTGTTGGTGTTGTTCATTGGTAACAGAAAAAAAATACTAGTTATGTTATAAATAACAAATATCGAACCGCTCAATTATTTAAATTTGAACTTCTAGGTCTTTTTTAAGAGGGAAAATCCATTTTTATAAATGTTAATAAACATTGAACTTCTCCATTATTTAAATTTCAACCTCTAGGTTTATTATAGAAACGGGGAAAAACATTTTCGCTATAATTTTTGAACTTCTCTATTTTTTATATTTGGCCTTCTTGGTGATGCTTGTTCTCTTCTTGGTGTATAAACGTCGAACTACTCTCATTTTTGAAATTGAACTTCTGGGTTGTTCTTTACTAACGGGAGAAATCTGAGTTGTGTAATAAACATCAAAGCACACTCTACATTTTAAATCAAACTTCTTAGTTTAATTATTAAAATGAGGAAAAACCTGAGTTTTTTATATACATTGAAGTACACCGTTATTTTAATCTGAACTTCTTTGTTTTATTATTTTTTAACCTTTTTTAGTTACTCTTTTTACTTTAATTTGAACTTCTTCATTTTTATTCTTCAATAAAAAAGAAAAAATTTGACTTGTTTATAAACTTTGAACTTCTCCGTTATTTTAATTTTAATTTTACATTTTTTTTATTATTCAAGTAAAGAATTGTTTTCAATTTTAATAAAGTTTGGACTTCTTTGTTATTTTAATTTGGACTTCTTAAAATAATATGGTTTCAAATAAACATCGATTTTTTTAAATTGAACTTTATACTTCGTTTTTTCATAGGAATGGAAAAAAATTGAGTTTTCTATTTTTTTCCTACAAATGTTTTTGTTTTTATTTGCGTTTCCTTTAAAATTGAACTTCATACTTCTTATTTTCCGTAAAACCATTTTTTGTTTTTTTAATTTGCATTTTTTTTCTAAAATTGAACTTCTTGCTTTTCTCCTAAAACACCTTTTGTTTTTATTTGCAATTTCTTTTTATGAACTTCCGAATTTTTAATAGTCGAACTTTCATGTGCTAAGCACGCATGCCTCCCACACGGAACCCACGAACGCTAATTCTCTATCAGAGTATCAGTAAGGCACCCCTCAAAAAAAGTATTAGTAAGGGAAGTAACGTATAGAAACAGATAAAATCCATTCCAGTCCTCCACAACCTTTTTCGCATGAAGTCAGACCAGGATCAATTATGACAAAAACACACACACATGTTGTCAACAACTCTCATACTATTGCGTGGCGAGAAGAGCTATCCTGAAATCAAACAACGCCACTCATAACAGTCAAAATCCCCGTTGAGAATGCTGACACCTGCAAACAGAATTTGCAATGGGGCACGACCAATTGACCGGACAGGCAAACCGATCCATGGAATCCGAGTCTTATAAATTTAGAACGCATTTGAATTCATAGCAACCTAAAACAAAAATGCCATCTTACAGAACCCAAACATTTTTTATTGTTCAAAATGCCTGTCATATACACATCGATCAGGAATGGCGTGGTAATCGAGGAACTGAAGCCCCAGGAGATCCACGACGAGAACAACCGCGCTGACACGACGGCGGGGGAAGGTCGGGCCCAACCATCGCTGCAGTCCACACACGACAGCGAGTGCAGTGGTGGTCACCGTCGGATGTGGCAGGGCCCGGTGGAGGAGGAAGATGGGGCTGCACTGTATGCGGCCGGCGGATCTGGCGAGCTTCGGTGGTCGATGGTGTCTCTAGATCCAAGCATGCCGGCGATGGAGGAGAAGCACCGGGAGGAGGTGGAGGTGGCAGGGCACGACTGAGGCGCGTGCGGGGGCGGCGATTTTGGGCGGGGTGCGGGCGGCGGCACTGGCTGGGGCGGCATGCGTGCGGCGGCACCGGCTGGGGCGGGGCGAGGGCGGCAGCGCCGGGAGGAGGCGGGGGCGGTTGGGGCGGGGCGAGGTCGGCAGCACTAGTGCCAGGAGGAGGCGGGGGAGGCGGCGCCAGGAGGTCACGCGACAGCGGGATTTGGGAGGTCGCCGCCATGGCAGGGGATTGGGGGGAAGGGGGGTCGGGTGTGGGAAGTTCATGGCCTGGTGTGTGGGTTTTTTTTTCTTTTTTTAGCCGCTGGTTTGGTAAGTTCAGGAAATCCATCGGGCCCTATATAGGGAGCTGCGTGATCCAAATAACTATTCTAATCCCAGGATCAGAATAGTGCTGCCCTATATATATATATATGCATCTCCATCATCATTATCAGTACATCCTACGCAGGTGAGTTAGGATGCACTTGATCCCAGGAAGGTATCTATCCTTCAAACCAGAGGATTGCTTCAAACTAACAACAATACATAATATCCAACAAAAGAGGGTCATGCTACAGCAGCAGAATACATGGCTCAGTCTAGATATCAGCACGAATCAAGTTGTGCATATTTGCTGCTGGCATGAACCACATCGCCGCGTGTCGGGTTTGCAAAAGCCATCCATCGCATGGAAGCTTGATGCCTTTCACACACTGAAGATTATATGGCAGCAAGCTGTGTCGACGAATCTCTGGATATGGTGATTCATGAAACCCATGGTATGATGTGTAAACACAGCCCCCCCTCGCTAATGGAAGTTGCATAGCACAGTAATCATCGCCGGTGATATGATTGATGATTGGTTGGATGATCGGATAATTGAGCCCGAGGAACAAGGAGTGGTTGCCGAGGCTGTAAACCCGCCTCCAGTTGAATACGCCTGGCCCAATGGAGTTGGGATCTTTCTCGAGCACGAAGCAGCCATAGCCATCAATGTCATGAACGCCCCACGCATTGTACTACATGTGGTTTGATGTAATGGTTTGGTCAATTTGGTAGGTGCGAATGAGCATCAAATGACCGCTGTTAGCTGAACGAGCGATAAACCACCACCCATCGGCTGGTATGATTCCAGGTCCTGGAATCATGAAGGCCAGCGCATTTGCGTCTGCTGCAACAATTCAAATTGGAGACCAAAAGGAAAAAAATAAACAATCATGTTCAGAGTATGTGTGGAATTAAGATTATTATAACAGTGACACATATCATAGACAGAGAATTGCAATGCCGTGGTCATAATCATACCCCAAGTTAAAAAAATGCCAATGGCTTTCATATTCTAGCAATATGTCATGGTTCAAACATCATGTAACAATGAGAGGAAAACAACTATGACAGCGCCTACTCATATTCTACCATAGCACTTACTACTACTGTTCTCATATCAACTCTAAGCAATAACATGCGTTGTTATAAAAATCTTGTAAACGAGAGTAACATATAGCAATCATGATGTTATGCTCATAATATGTATTCTAACAATCATTAGATGCCAATTGTTCTCATATCAACTCTAACAATAACATGTGTGGTCATAAAAATCTAGGAAATGAGAGGAACATATAGCAATGATGTGGTTATAGACATGCTATGCATTCTAAATTTCTAACAAATGAACAGGCAGTCGTATTCATAAGGTAAAGATGAGATGAGATAGAACAATTACACGACGATAGATTCCACCAATATAGGTAGCCAATCTATGCGTCGACCGCGTAAACGATGCCATCATGCACTATAGCATCAGACAGAAATGTTTCCTCAATAGGATTGATGATGAGCCATAACCATGTATGGTGACCGGATTCCAGATAGACTAATCCCTTGTTGAACAAGGCAATGAGCTTGTAATCCATGTAGTCTTTTCATGGTGTGGGCACTTCGCAGATTACAACTTTCTACAAACAGAGGTCGAGCCAAAAGCTTGACGCGTCTCGTGCGTAGTAGGCAGGAGTGTTCGGCGGGCCGCGAGGCTCGATGGCGGCGATATGCAACGATGGAAGGGTGATCTCTCGTTGGCTGTAGATATCCACGAGACGCCATGGACTACCAGTGTGGTGGATGAGGATGATCTAGTTGGCCTTCATGCCCGCCCAGTAGTGGCCGCGCATGAAGGACAGGTGGACGGGTAGTGGTAGCATGTCGAGGGGCACCATGGCAACCTCCGTAGGATCATCAAGTCGGTGTCTGGGCCACCTGCGAGGATCGGGCATCAGCAAGCAGGGTGTCTTGAAAAGAGCCGACCGGTTGCAGACGAGTAGACGGTACAAAGACACCGAGCATGTGGCCAGACGGACGGTGCTGAGTAGGTCCATACGACTACATATCTGCTCCAAGAGAACATCGGGGAGGGAATTCCAATCGCGTCTCTGTGTGTCAGTCGGTTCTGCCATTGGGGTTTTCGGTGCCTGCGAGCCAGCGGGGAAGTGGATTTGGGCGGGCGAGCGAAGAAACTTCTCCTCATGTGGCCGAGCAGTGAGCGGGGGGATATGGTACGCGCGAGCTACCAAGGAAGATGGCGTGGGCGGGCGAGCAGTGAGCGGGGGTAAATGTTGTGCGGCCGACGATGGGGAAGAGAGGAGGAAGAAGAAGAGAGGAGGAAGAAGAAGAGACTAGTTGAATAGTTCTCTCTGACCGAGATGGGGAATAAATGGATCGCGAGGACTTCCTTTCTACAGTATCCCTATGCCTCTACGCTCACTTCACTCATTTTGCTCCGTACCTAGTCACTTGTTGAAATCTGTAGAAAGACAAATACTCCGTATTTGGGAACAGAGGGAGACTTTTACTCCGTACTATTTGGGAACAGAGGGACTATCACCATATGGAGGGAACAGAGGAAGCTTGCAATATGAACATGTCAATGGGAGGGAGTAAGCCCCATGCATGCATGCATGCAACATGCAACACTCACACATACACATGGACGCACGCAACACTCACGCACCCATGCGGCACACAGCACACGATGCAACACACATGCTCACGCTCAAGTGCTCAACCTACTCCCTACGTCCGTGAAAGACTGTACATTTAGAGATTTACACATTGACCAGGGCATAATTAACGCCCAAAAGTAGCAGACTTATGTGTGCATGCGACCATTGAGATAAGAAGATTAAATGAAGGCCGTTGCATGCTGTGATTAAGGATAGACATGTAGCCTATACCTACAGCACAAGTTGGTGCATTAGTCAATCCATATCGATTTTGATTAAAGGCTAAACACATTGGAAGTGTAGATGTACATCATGTAGTACACTCTTTGTTGGAAGACTGAGGGAGGACATGTGCATGCACTCACATACACAGCCAGGGCGGTTCGCGCGCAAGGCTTGGACTCATGTCGCGCCTGCGTAAAGTTTTGTTTAACTGATTTCTTTGCTTTGCCAACTGATAGGTGGGACCCAGAAACCAGGTGAAAATTTAACCAGTCAACAAAGTGCCACGTCGACTATGTGGCCGGTCAGTAGGGTGCAATACGGTGCTCTACGATGAGCTAGTGATCGCATAATCACCGCAAAACTATATATAGTGACCGTAAAGAGCGTACTGTTACATACGTTGACCGCCAGTGTATTTTTCTCGTTTCAAATTAAGCCATATTAATCGTAAAGGATGCAGTATGGACTACTACTACTAGTACTAGTACTGCTTTGATGTGTCCCGTCAACTCGCCGAACGAGGAGAATCTTGCTTACTACGCCTCTCCCTCGCCCACATGCGTGGTGGTTCGCAGGACGAGGAGAGGGTTTTGACTATAGCGCCCTCTCCCTCTCCCTCTCCCTCGCGGTGGACGTGCAGCAGTTCAATCGGTGTCAGATTGCCAGAAGCATATTGTACTGTAGTATCATCATTGTTGGACCTTCCGAAGAGGCGAAGAGCCAAGTGCAAGGTTCACACGAGTATGAACTGTTGAACCTCCCGAAGAGGCAAAGAGCCAAGCGCAAGGTTTTATAGGAGTTGTCGTCCTAGTAGGAGTGTACTAGTACAACTATAGCGAACGATGCTACTGTATGATGCCGCCACGTCACGTATATCCAAAGCTGTGCCACCTTTTTTTTCTCAAAGAGCATGTTGGAGCCCGTGCAACAACCACACAAGTTGCACGTACACATAACACATTTACTAGTAATAAATTCTAAAGGACAAATGCCAATATGCCACACAAGTTCATCTCCAACTCATGTGATAAATTTGTGCACGACTAGCCTACATATATTCACAGCGCTACCGTTCACAATTACCGTACTCCACTTACACGTTATAGATGGGCTACATATCCTCCTCCAGGTTCCAGTCCCAGGTGTTCTTCATGGATGGCACGATCCATAGCAGTGGGCAACGGGAATCATTGTCGCAACTTTCTAGTCCGGTTCCACACGATGGAGACTCATCCAAGCTGAAGCGGCATAAATCAGGGATAGCGTGTCCCAGCATGTCGTTCATCCAGCGGTGCGCACTGAAGACACAACCATGCTTCATGAACGGCAGGCCTTACGTGTCGTGCACAGAAGGTGGCATCCGCTTCACAATGGGGCAGCTGTCCCCGATGAAAAGCGAGTACTCTCCAAGAGTGTTCCTCGGCACCCACGTAGCATCACGGGGGTCGAACTCGGTGTCGTTCATCTGGTACACACGGCATCCCAGATCTAGACACATGGTGACGTACATAGTCAAGGTCCATGCATAATAATGTTGTGCTCAAATGTGGCGGTCAGTAATACTGTGCAGCAAATAGTACTACTCCGATATAGAGGAAGTAAAATAACCGGCTTATTATATATAGCCACTCTTGGCTACATGGATGAGATAGTAAGACATGGAAAAACAAAAATGGTGGCAGCTAGTGGGTTCAAGTCTTCAAGGGCCTAGCTAGCTATACGCGTCCTCCAAGGTAAAAAGTACTCCTACTAGTACTACAAAGTATACTACTAGTACAACAATGAAAGAGAAGGCGAGAGGGTTAAAAAATGGAATACCTGGGTAGATGGTGATGGTCCGATCATGGTAGATTATATGACCATGTTGCACATCAGTGGTACCATGGGTAGCGACTTCTAAGATAGTTGATCCTAATATGCCAAAGTCAGCTACAAGGTTCCAGGTTAGACCGAATCGCGGATGCAAATGCACATCCAGGATCGGCGATCTTATTTTGATCGGGGGATGACTGGTCCTTGCAAAATAATGGAGTACCGTTAGGGATGCAAATGATGGTTTGTGCATTCCGTTTGTAATCTCCCGTACCGCAGGATGTCAACCAGATGAAACAAGTCCCCTGGCTTGTCACCGCGAAGATGCGGCCTAGATGGCGCACAACATCTTCGAACGTGTAGGGGTACAAATCTGCCGCCGCCAACATGCGCCAGCCTCTGCCGTTACTGCCTCCTGCATTGATGGCAATCCTTACGTCGAACACCGCGATGAGATAGTAATCGTCATAGCCGTGTCGCTTTGTCGGCGGGTCCGCAATTGCTATCTTCTTCAATCTCATGTAGGCATCATCATACGTATTCTTTTCCAGCCAGTCCGGAAGGCCGATCCCAATGGTGGAGAAGGGGTCTACTGGAACGGACGCACTGCTGTGGATGTTGTGCAAAATGATGGTGGTATCCGGCCGGAGGTATGCAAGCCAATCTTCGTTGGCACCGACCCAGACCTATATATAAGACGGTGGGCAGCGGAGAAATTACGGGATGGAAATGGAATAACTAAGTACTACATGATCAAACTCCATTACTGACCAGCTCATCGGACAAAATCCGACTACCTCTCAACGTCGGCAACTCTAGCGGAGTCAACGTGCAACCATGGCCAGGGAGCGGTGCACTGTTCGAAGGATTGTCCCATAGAAGAACTTTCTCCTCGAGGATGCATGGAAGACCAACAAGCATGGCCTGTTTAAGCAGTGTCTTGAAAAAGTTGGTGCATGAAGCACCGAGTCTTGCGGCAGTGAGGATGTCGGAGCGGCGTGCGATTTCTCCCACAGGATCATCGTCCAAGGTCTCCCAGCCCCGACAAGGAGGAGAACCGCCTAGCGAATCCATGGGAGCAGCGACGAACTGCCTTCTCTTCAGGGGGAGGGGAACTGGCGAGGAGGAGATAAGAGTGTAGTAACTGCAGGGCCTCGTCCCTTCCAACTGTAGATCATTCCTCGGTGAAGGGGTGAGGCTATTATTTACTACTAGTAATCCCTTCGATTCTTTTTACTCTGCGCATAAGAGCAGACCTGGATACCAAGGCAGGGGCTCGCTGCATGCTTTCTGGACGGAAATACCCCTCACGCATGGATGGGAGGAGTTAGCAGCTATAAATGCCCCATGCAGCCCATTGGTTGTCCGCCCACGTTCTCCTCTCTCTGCATGCTGCATGGATGTCTCCCTCTCTCTCACATGACTGCATGCGGTGGCGCTGGCCTATGAGAAGCTCGCGTGGAGATAGCAATCTTCTCTCCAGAAGAGATTTTTTTGAAAGAAAGGGATTATGGAACGTTTTGGGATTGCATTATACTGTAAATAATAGCACTAGTAAGAAATTTTTGGCACTAGGTAGTAGTTTTTGGCATGGATTAAGAAATTTTGGGTATGTTTTTGCCATTTTTTGTACACGCCAACTAGTGTCAAAAAATGTCTTACATTATGTGATGGAGGAGTACATACTCGTACTGTAGCAGTACTAGTACTACTTTTCTCAACTAGTAGTGCGATGTACTGTACTTCTAGTTTAGTCTAGTATAGTGCACCAGTTTTGAACTCTTGAATCTCAGGGCCAAGGAGCTACAGTTGGAAGTGGAGGGTACTACTGTTCTCTAGAACCATCGTTGTACTATCAATGCAGGGGAAGTACACCTACGTAGTGGCCTAGTGGGTACTCTCGGTGCTCTATTCAGCCGCTCCTCTCATGTAGCTGGCCTACTCAGCCGCTCCTCTCATGCGCACACTAGCAGCCTGTTTATCAGCGACGGTTACTGCAGGGGCAGAACATTTGAGTTATTTGATACAGCGAGACTAGGCTTTTTGCTTCCATTTGTGGAGGTGTAATGGATCTCGTCGAACTTTGTTAGTAGTTCCTTCTTTATGAATGAGATGAAGCAAAGCTTTTGCCTCCGTTTCAAAAAAACACGGCAAGAGGAATTTCTTTTATAGTAGAGCCGATAATGGAGTGAAGTCCATGCATGCAACGCCACAAGCTACAGAGTAGTAGTAGAGCACTTTACGTACAGAGCCATATTGCACAGTTCCCAATGCCCCGCCAGGCTTTTCCGGCTCCTCGGGCTTAATTGGGAGGCGCTAGTTTAAATATGCTGCTAGCTGGAAGCTGCAAGCGAGGTGCGGCTAGGGCGAGCACGCGAGCCACAGAATGCTAGGAAGGAAAACCCGTTCACGTGGCTAGGCTGTCCATGCACCTAGATTGTGGGGCCGCACGTCCGTTTGACTTCAAAACTCAAACTACCCGTGTAAAATATTGGCTCGCAGCGAAGTGTAGTAGTACTATTTTAAAAAAAAGGCCAATGTGTGTTCGGCCGGGATCGAACCCACAAAACGAGGTATACACTCCGGCGACCACTAGTAGTACTCGTTGGAGTACAACGCAACCTAGAATCGCCTTTTGTCGCTAGTAGTACGTACATTGTTCCTTACAAGAAACCCCTAAGAGCATGGTTAATAGTATAGCCAGCTGCTGGCTATAAGCCAATGCCATGTCATCTACAACCCATCTTATAGCCAACATGTAGTAGTAGTTTATTTCTTATAGCCCGCTGACTCAGCTCTATTGTACTTGCTCTAATAATGCAAGAAACCACTGAAATGCCAAGAAACTACTACCACTTGCAAACGTGGCAGACTTAAGATAAGGCTACCTTATCAACCATTGTACATGCTCTTACCAACAAAAATCCTCAAGTGACCTCCTACCTCTGGCCCATCCACCTAGTCCTCGGCCATGGGACGCAGCTACCGCCGCCGGCAGAAGGCGAGGTCAAAACCGCCGGCGGTGCGGAGCCCATGTTGCGGCAGCCCAGATGCCAGCTCCGTACGGCGCTCACGGCCGCTAGCTAGCCAAGATAGCTCCATCCAGCTGCTTGTTTGCAAGCTTTGCTAGCTAGATTGGCAAGGCAGCGTGGCGGCTTGCTCGCGCGCACCGCGCTAAGGCAGCCATCTGGCTCGAGCGAAGGCCAGCGCGGAGGCTTGCTCGCTCGTGAGTGACGCTCGGGCCAGCCTGCCAACCCGTGCGGAGGCCAGCGTGGCGTCCGACCCATCCGGCGGAGCAGCGGCCAACTCGCTCATCACCGGCGCCACCGACGAACACGCATCAATACTGTTTGAAGTAATGTTCTGGAAAAATAATGATTTGAGGGGGAATAACAAGATAGAAGGTCAGATGTGGGTCCCTCGTGTCAACGGTCAAACAAAATGTGTTGGTTTAAGCTGCCTCGTCAGCACGGACATGTGGGCCAACCCTGTCATAAATGGGTTTAAACGAACCTAATTGGTAGGAGTACTAGGTAGTTTTTGGCGTGGATTAAGAAATTTTGGGTATGTTTTTGCTATTTTTTGTACAATAGATTCCTCCTAGGGCTGGTTGAAAGTGGTAGTTTTTTGTTAAATACTCTACATATTGTAAGTAGGAGTGAAAGTTAAGCTTTGGAAGCCAATAAGCAAGGCTAGTTACATAGTGCATATGTGTACATGATTGAAAGTAAATATCAACCATGAGTGACTAATATCTTGATGGAAAACTCTAAACTATGGAATACTAGGAAAAGAAATGCATGGTTGGAAATACTAGCAATGTTTATGTCCGTTGCAACGAATCATAATTAGAATAATACTTATTCACAAACTTGGTACAAAACACTCTAATTTTGATATACATATGTCACTAGAGACATATTATGTTTCAATTAGAATATATTCCTTGGGCTGTTTTGGTGAGGTCAGGGAGGGATGTGGTTGGTTTTAAGATACTAATTATGGGTTTTTCTGCAAATTGGTAGACAAGTGGGATGTTGGTGAGAAAAGGCAACAACTTACCTCATAATCGTTAGATGTAGATCTAATGGTCAGAAACGACGGATGGCAGACACACCAGCATCACCAACTTAGTCTTGTGTAGGAGTACTAGCAAGATCCATGCATTGCACGGACCATCAAGATGCATTTTTTTATAAAAGACTTGTTGTGATTGACCCTTGCGGGAGTAATCCCATGTGTAAAAACTAATGATATCTCGAGAAATATGAGATAAGGTGAAGAGGAGTGGGGTGTGGTGGTGGTTGGTGGTCGAACTGAGCGGAGGCATGGGGATTGACGACGTCGGCAGCGGCCACCAGGCCAGTTTGTTCCAAAGGCTTCCTTTCTTAATTGCTCAACAATGAGGTTTGTTGGAGATAAGGATGAACGAGGGAAGGCCTTGTCTGCAAATGTGGAGAGGGGTCCGGGTATCTTTTAGTTTAATTTCCATCCGTCGGATATAGATCAGACGGTCTATATTGCAAGATGGCACACGTACCATCATCACCAACTCGGTTTTTTATAAGAGAAGAAATATAAGTATGGAGATACAAACGTATTATCGATACTTGCTTCCGTAAACTAGCATCTACATTCTATTCAATGCATCGGCATGTGGGGCCTTAGCATAATGACTTCTCGACTATGTAAAACAAAGATTTTCCCGTCGCCGACAAGGAGGGGGTGACGGCGGCGTGCTTTTTGGCTTGCTCTAGTCCTAGTAGTCATACTAGGTGGTCTAAGCACGTGTAGATTTATTCTTTTTCTCGTCTCGTGTTCGCCGTATTGCCACGACTGTTCATGAATAGACGGTAAGTTATTCACGGGAAAACCCTTGTTGAGCGTGTTTGCGAGAGAGAGAGAGAGAGTGCGTGTGTGATATGTTAGAGATTGAGGCAATGATACCAGATTCTTTGTGTCTATGTGTGTGGAGGATGGAGAGAGACATGTACATGGGGCTTTGTGTTGTGTAACGTGGAGACACATATACATAATTAGAGAGTGAGTGTGTGAGATACACATGCAGACATGAGGAGAGATGAGGATCCAGGTAAATGGGTGTTTGTGCGTGTCTGTGTGTGTTTGTGCACGCGTTTGTTTGTGAGAGGGAGAGAGAGTGTATGTGGAGTAGAGAGACCACTGATGATGTAAACCTAGTATAAGGGAAGGGGGAATGGTGTGACATGTGTAGTAGCGAGATAGCACGGGTGCGGGCGGGGGGAGCAGACTATTTGGAAGAGACATCGAGTGTGTGTGTGTGGGAGAGGGGTGTGAGAGCGAGAGAAAGAGAGAGCTAGCGATGGAGAGAGAGAGAGAGAGGAAGAGAGGGGGCGAGAGGGGTCGTTTGTGTCCATAAATGGCGTTTAGATTGGGAGACAATGTTGATGTTGTCCGAAATTGGCATATGAACGGAGACGCAAGGGAAGCGAGTCATCATGTGTGTGATAGGGACTTCATGAGAGAGCTAGAATAGATGGTGTAGAGAACAATGTGCAAAATCAAGAACGATTATACATTAGGGAGCTATGCAAAGAGTCACGACATATATGTATACAGGGAAGGAGCTGGGGCGGGTCCGCATGTGGGAGAGATTGAAAGAGGAGAGTGGTGCACAAGGAGACAAAGTGTACTTGTTTACAGTGGGGGTGGTGTGTGAGGTGAGTGCGCGAGAACCACATAACTAGGGAGATAGACGTTTGGGGGCGACGTTTTGTGTGTATTGGAAATATACACTCTACATAGTGCGTGTGCTTGGGTAAGAGAGATAGCGGGAGACCTAGAGAGTGAGGGAAGAGATGTGTGCATGCCCGAGAGACAAAGTGATAGAGACCTATGTTGGGGTCCGGACTTTACAAGAGAGAGGGGTGTTAATGTGCTCGTGTGTTGGTGTTTGGGGGAGAGAACGACTTCTGTGTGTGTGTGGTGGGGGGGGGTTGACTTCAGATAAAGAGTGAGGTGTCTATATTTGAGGGACTTTAGCGTAATTGAGATATTGTGCACTCATGGTTGATCAATTTGTTTCACAGTTTGTGCTATGAGATAACGATACTTTTGAACATGCGTGATATTCCTTTATGTACTAGAATTACAAACCTAAGATTGGAATTTTGGAATTCGACTCCATCATTAGCTTTTGTAATTCATTTAAACGGAGGTACATTTTTTAAGCCGGGATTTCGTGATTTCAAATTCATATATCAAACCTAGAGATATACACATACGGGCATGTTCAAACTTTGTAATCATCCTCTTTATTCATACACATACACATTTTTGCTTTTGTCATCATATTTAGGATAAACACATTTGGAATTTCATTTGAATTGGACCGTATGATGGTATTTGCTTGTAGTAGCTCAATGATCCATATTTGAATTGAATGGACAATCTAAGTTTCGAGTTGGAGACATTGATTTTCAAAACTTGCAAATTTTTTTGTGTGCAAAACAAACAAATTGTCGGCCATGATATCATAGTCGGCCGTACGAGAGCAGAATACTTATAATATTAGGCGCCAAAAGCTTTCAAACTTCCTGCTCACATCGAAATATCACACGCCCGAAAGTTTAGCCCTGCGATATTCCTGTTTTACCCCTGCCACATGAACGGAAAAGGGCTGCTTTGGTAACTCCATTGTTTTCCCCTCTTTGCCCCCAACATTCTTCCCCAGAGCCCCTCCCCTTCCCCTCCCCGACCCCCCAACCACGGCAAGCCACGGAATCTAGTCCTCCGCCGTAGCGGTGGACCTCACACCCCGTCGGATCTACCTTCCGCACCTTGGAACCCCCAACTGCCAACTCACCACTTCACCAGAGCCGCTTCAGCGACTGGCTTGTCCACCGCTCCAGATCTCCTTGACCGCCATCATGGTCCACCGCACCAGATCTGCTTAACCGGCGCCCTCGTCCACCACAGCATAGGCCCTTCACTAACTCCCTTGTCCGCCCCTTCGCTGGCCCTTCATACAAGCCCTCGTCCGCCGCAACAGATCCGCCTCACCGAAAGCACTGTACAACGCGCCCGCCGAAGCCTTCGTCCACTGCACTGGACCCGCTTCACGGATGCCATATTCAACTCCACCGACCCTGCTTTACCGACGCCGCAGCCTCATCAGGTTATTTTGATTTGTACTCCTTCGATTTTTCTCTTTATCGTGCAACTGTTCACTTACCACAGATGAGCTTTCTTGTGTGTCGACAGGCGCCGCAACCGTAGCACCGGAGCCGCTTCAGTGACGGCGACAGCCGGCCCAAACTCAACTGCAACACGAGCACCATCGGTGATCCTTAGCTATCAAGTATGACAACGATACCCATACGCCGCCGAGAATCAGGTACTATTATCCAACGGCTGGCGCCTACATTCACTTTCCTAGCATAAGCACCGCACCTTTGAATTTCTTCAGGCCATCATTCAGTTTTTCATGAGACGCGTTATTCTGCTTGCACCTGTAGGGCCATACTTCTGGCAGTGAACATGTTACATGTGCTAAATTACATACCAGTGCACATATAGTTAATATGCTTTAGTTTTGTTCTGATGCCACCTGTTGGTTCCATCAGACTGCTTAATGTTCTCTATGATTAATTACACATCAGCAAACTAGCATGTGGTTCCGCTGCTTTTTGTTTGTTTTACCCTACATTTTCTGATGCTAGCTATTACATCACTGCTCCGAGCCTCTGTTCATTACTTGTTTGTGTGTTCTTGATCTTCCCAAGTTGCATGACTAATTTGATGCTTCTATTAATTATGGAGCTGCCAACCCCATCAAGCAAAATATTTGTTCTTTTGGGGCTAGCACCTCGAACAAGCATAAAAATAGAGGGAAGCAGATATACTCCCTCCGATTCTATTTACTCTGCGCATAACTCTTGACCCGCATACCAAGGAGGGCACTGGTTTAATTTTTCTGGACTAATTTGCCAATTAATTAGGGCAGAGGTGGATGGGGCGGGGCACAAGAGGAAACCAGCGCTAGGAATCGGCAACGCGCAGACTAATACGAGAAAACTGAGAAAAAGTTATACGCAAAGTAAAAAGAATCGGAGGGAGTATTGTCGTGTATGCACACACCCTTCTTTCATTAGTTTAGATGAACCATTGATGATCAATTCGGACCAGTGCATGCGATTAAAATTAATTTTACCTAAATAGATGGTGCAGAATAAACTACAACAACTAGATTTGCAACCACGGGATGCTGACGATATCTTCAAAGAACATTGCAACAGCAGCTAGGCTTCACAGCAACATATGGTAAGCCAGTGTGTTTTAGTACATGTGAAATGCAATGCGAGTGGGCTGCTTTCTTGGCTTGTGCCCTCAACTTGTAATCCTACCGAATTACAAATAGTTTAGTTGTCTGATTTGCTGTATTGCTTGATTCGAATGCTTATTTGTTGTTACGCTATACCTGAGTTGGCCAATATGTCAGCAGTGCGTGTTGTACTATCATAAAGAAATGCATGCCTATTTCATTTGAGTCCTTAACTTTTCCTCTCAACTTCATCACAAGACTGTCTTCGTAGTTTATATGAGGCCACACTGTTAAGTGTTTTCTCAGATTATTTCAACTGCTTAGATGCCTTGGCAACTTAAATATAGCGGTTTTACACTCCCTTTCAACTAGGGATGTCAACTGGGCCCGTTTTAATCCCGATTAAAGTCCACTAGTGGTATGATAGTTCAAAAGAGTTTTTGTTTTTTTGAGGAAAATGAACTAGGGAGGTAGAAAAAGCTAACTAGATGGGACTGGCGGATTTCGTTTATTTGCCACTTACATCCCTAGTTTCATCTTACCGTTTTGATTTCTTTTCGGCTGATGCTGCTTCGAACCATTTAAATATAGTTTGCCATGCTCGGCAATAATTCGTCCGTCGTTTGCCATGTAATCTTACTGCCTGGATCATACGATAACTATCTCTTACTGATGTCCAGCGGAAACCTTTCAGGATGCCGTTCATACTAGGACACAATGTACAACCCCAGAATCTATTTGTGGAAGCAGTGTGCCATCCATGTTACCAGATGGTAGCAGTTCAGAGGCAACACCGCCGGAGAGCAGTCTGAGCATAGATATTATAGTGCTTGAGGCTCTACTAGAGGCAGAAAGAGATGGTGTGGCTGCCATGAATGAGGTAATATTTATCTTGAGGCTGGAAATTACGGAATTAGCGGCACGCATTATGCAAGCAACCCAAGAATTGGAGGAAGTAAGAATGTTGCATTTGAAGACGGAGGAGGTCCTGCTGTTTCTGCTATCTGAAGCCCAAGATAATCCCGGTTCTTCTTTAGATACCAGTTGAAATTTTCATTAGATTATTGTACTTGCATGTTTTGTCATGTCTCTGAATGGATTATGTTGCAAGACCCCCTATGTTGTCCATGTGTTGTAATGATCAAAAAAAATTAGGCGAGGTAATCCTCAGAACTTGTATGATTGACATAAGGTGAACTGATTGTCGTGTGAGCATATTGTATTGGATGAAATAACTGTTTGACTCAGAGTGTATCCAACCTACTGAATTCGAAGATCACGACATTTCTAAATCATAATCATATATAAAGGTGGAATAAATCTTTGTTGTGGTTTTGAAGAAATAAATAACAAAACGTATAATTATCTATGGATATTCGTAATCGTATACAAATTGGATTTGAATTTAGTTTGCCAGGTCCCAGGGCAAATGTGAATGCTAATTCTCCCAAGTTTTGAACGAAGCGGCTAAACACCCACTATAATTTGTGGGCTGCTCGAAGCAAGTGTTTGCGAGATGGAAATTGTTGTCTACCCCTGACACTTGACATCCTTATCGACATGATTTACACTGCTGTCGATAGGGGTAGACTAGTAACTTCAATCAGACGTGACACGACGGCCTCTGAGCCCATTCAGACATGGTGGGCGCCAAACGTGGGCGGCAAAACACATTTGATTCAAGCTCGTCCGAAAGACATGTGTCTCTTCCTCCATTTCCCCATTCATACACGGTGGGCGGCAAAACAAACTCTCCTCGTCCGAAATCGATGTACGCTTATATTTTAAATAGGGGCAGATGTGTAACTTCCATCAGACATGACACAACCGCCCTACCTGTCAGCCCCGTTCATACACCGTGGGCGCCAACCGTGGGCGGCAAAACACCCTCTCCTCGCCCGAAATCGATGTAGGCTAATATTTTAAATAGGGGCAGATGTGTAACTTCCATCAGACGTGACACAACCGCCCTACCTGTCAGCCCCGTTCATACACCGTGGGCGCCAACCGTGGGTGGAAAAACACCCTCTCCTCGCTCGAAATAGTTACCGACAAATATTTGGGAGATGCGAGATTACCGTCCTATCCCCAACCGACGCGATGTCCGAAATTTTAAACGGGGGATAAGTTCGCAACTTTCCCCCATTTCAGAGAAGCGCGTCCCAAAGTTTGAGATCCCCCTCCCCTCCATTTCCCCATTCGTACACCATCGGCGGCACGACAACCTCCGCACTGCGGCCAGCCTCCTCCGTCCGCCACCCCATCCTCCACCTTGCCGGAGCCGCTACCCCTACCCCGTCGTCCACTGCAAGAGATGGACGTCTCTCATCCACGGCGCTGGACCAGCATCCTTTCATCGCCTCCTCTCGTTTCATCGGCGCCGTCGTCCACCTTGCCATTGCCGCTCCTACGACCGCCTTGTCCACGGCAACAGGATATATCCCCCGACCCGGCCGTCTGCCGTCTAAAGTCTTCTTCCCCGCCGCCGACAGCCATCACACCCGCAGCACCCTCAACGTATCAGCATAGGCCTACACGGTGTCGCAAGAGAGGTGGCACTCTTCCATATGTTCTTAAGTTATTGATCTCACCCGGAAAATAGATCATAATTTGTTTACTGTACTTTTCTTGTCTGTACCAAATCGTAGTGGCTAGTTGAAAGCAAACATTGGTTGCGAAGTAGATTTGTCCGGTTTGCACCTTCAGATCTACCATGGCACGGGCACTGTACTCGTAAAGCTTATGGTTTCCCCCCTTTATATTCACTACCATCATTGTAGGTGCTTCGTGTCGTGCTAGCACTGCTCCTCAAGACCTCAACCCAAAGCTTACGTGTTGAAATACAAATCTGATATGATGCTCATATCACTAAAATAGAGAACGTTTAATTGGTCACCTAATGTTCCTACATTCGTTTCGAAAAGCATGTGCGCCACCCACTGGTCCAGCTAGTTCCACTTTCCTGATTTTTCTCTTGATGCTTAGGGTTTTCCCCTTTTATCCACTCTACTATGATCTGCGTAGGTGCTTTCTATCGTACTAGCATTACTCCACCCTTCAAGCTAAACAACACAACACTCAGAATTTGAAAGCTTAGTTGTTCAAATATGATTGTGATATGATATTGATATTAGTTAACCAACACATTTAATTGGTTAGCTAAAGGTCCCACTTGAGTTTCCAAATGCATGTCGCGACATATAGAGAGACAGGATAATTGCATTTCTTTGTCACTTGTTGACCATACTTTCTTGTCAATACCAAATCTTAGTTGTTATTTCAAAGCAAACATCGGTTGCTAACTACCCTTTGCGCGGTTTGCAGCTTCAGATCTGCCATCCCACTGCCACGGTCAACACTGTACTCATCATGCTTATGTTTTCCCCATTTTATGATGACCACAATCAGCCTACATGGTTCGTGTCGTAATAGCACTGCTCCACCCATCGAGCTAAACAAGCTTAGTTGTACAAATTCATATCTGATATTATTGCTGATATTAGTAAAATTGGGAGATGTTTAATTGGTTAGCTAAATGTTCCTACTTTAGTTTCGAAATGCATGTGAGCCACATATGGAGAGACCGGAAAGAATAGTATTTCTCTGTGCGCTCTGGTTCATCATGGGTGGCCAACCGACATTGTATTAAAAGACTTGTAATATCTTCAATCTGCTTGCTCTTCTGCTCTTCTTTAAGATGATACTCTTCTCTTGCGGTCGACTGTTCAGGTCGAGTTGTTCTCCCTTAGTATATTTTGAATCTGTTAGGTCATGTCGACTTGTTCTTCTTTACTATATGTTGAAGCTATCATCTGCGAAGTGTTATCACTTCTGAAGCTCTCATATTTTGAGTAGTAGGCCACATTATATTAATGCACACAACAAATTACAGCATGCATGGCATCTTTTAAAGAATTGCAGAGATAGCACAAAGGGGTTTATAGGGAGGCAATATTGGAATAGAATCACTTATGCATTACAAAGAAAATCTCACTTGTTTTTATGTTTTCATGCATGTCAGATATTGAACATTATCAAAATGAATATGAGAATGGGCGCACAAGAGGAATATTGCGGAATGATCCACTGCCTAACAAACTTGGCATGGTGGAGGATGGCCTATCTTATTCACCCATCAAGGTGCTTGCTCTAACTTTGCAAAGTTGTATTGGTCGCACATATTTTGCTTCGGACCTCTTGCATTACTTCTACTTTGTTACACCATCTGCTTAGTTTAAGCATCATATATGAGTATATGCCATACCTATCCATTTTCTGTACCTATTCCATGTGTCGTCACACTATGTTTTTCCAGTCAAATGTTGTTCTTTTGTAATAGGTGTCCAGAAGGAAGAGGGTGAGTGCAGGTCGTCAAGGAGTACAAACTAGGTATTTGGAAAAGGTAGTGATACTTGTTAAATTAGATAGATCAGCAGCCACAGAAAACACAGGCCCAACTGTACCACACTTTACCCCTACTCCAGTGGCCAAACCCCTATTAGAACTGCTGGGAGCCCAGCGTCAGGTACTGTCTATGATATCAATTCAAAATTTGAACTCCTAAATTTCTGCTTGCGCCTTAACTTCTCTCTTGTATGAAAACTAATTTCAGATGAATCTCCATGCTCAAAGGATCATACGATCTCAAAACAATAATGGGCTCTGCATTGCTCTTTTCAGTACCTCTCTCCCTTTTGCCTTGTAACGTTGTACTTAATTAATTGCTATTTGATTATGTATCATCAGTCTGCACCTGAGCTTCATTATCCTCTATTTCTTCCAATATTATTTGATCTATATTTAGTCTTTGCAAAATGTAGAATAATGGCAACGCTTATAAAGAATTTTCTTTGGGGAATTTATTGAATTATCCTTCCATCAACATGGAGAAGGGCTTTGTCCAGCCCGTGTTAACATGTAATGTAAGTTCATCCTTCTCAAGCCTTCAAACTTTGTTCTAGTATAGATTTGGATAGGCATCATTTCCTCCACTGTTGTTTGCTTTGTTGTTTACATCTGATTGGATGTTTGCAACAACTACCAGTTTCAAATTGTAGTTGTAAAAACATGTTCCTTATGCAGAACAAATCCATTTATTTGCTTATATAATTGTGAAACCTGTTACGTGTCTCCTTGTTTCTCTTTCAGACTCGTATCTCTTACGCCAGGCAGAACTTTAGGGAAGATAGTGAGCCAAACCATCTTGAGGACAACGAGATGACCCCAAGGTCCTGTCTTGATGAAGACAGTGAGTTGAAGCTACTCACCAGCAGGTGTGAGACAACCTCTGTGCAGTCGCTGCCTCCATCAGTTCGACTTCTTCAGTCTCAACTTAAAGCGGAAAGGCTTGCTTCAGCTCAGCTCCGACTTGAAGTCAAAGATGCAATGAAGATGTCAGAGGACTGCCGTGCGCACCATCACGCCTTAAATCTAGTGTTGATGCATCTATCGTTGACACAACTGAGGTCTACTCAGCTTCTTCAGCTGTTTGGGGGGGGGGGGCGACCTGGCCAGGCCTAGTGCCTTCTGAAGTGCTCTCAGTTTTGTATATTCTTTTGTCGGCGCGTTTATTTGCACTGGTGGCAAACTTTGATGCCCAGTGGATGTAATATGTGTGATAGCCGTGATAGCCTAGCGTAAGTTGCTTGCTTATTTATTTCCTTGTTGTCTTGTTTATTTGTTTACTTCTAGTCATTGCAGTTCTTTTTCCGCAGTTTGCTAGTGGCTGCAATAACCTATTTTTTAAAACTAGGACACAATAACCATGGGCTAATATTTACTGTAGTGACACTGGGCCTCCTACGGGCTGTGGGCCTTCTACAGGCCATAGAAACAATGGGCCTTCTACGGGCCGTAGAAACAATGGGCCCTCTACGGGCCGTATCATCAATGGGCCTTATATGGGCAGTATGATCGATGGCCAAACATGGGCCAATAACAGGCCCCATTATGGTCATAAACGGGCTAGAGTTGGAATCGTCCGTTCATGGGCCGACCATAACGGGCCATCATTAATAGGCCGTATTTGATGACGCTATGAAAACGGCCCAACGTATTAACGGACCACAAACGGGACGACTGTAACCACGGGTTGAATTTGGCCCACAAGCAGAAAATGATAGTAACGGGCCGTAAGTAAACGAATGCTGGAAATGAGCCCAAGAATAAATGGGCTCTGAGAAGGCCGAAAGATAACATGGGCTGGAAACGTCGCAACAGAAAAATGGGCCATTAATGGGTATAAAGTGATACACTGTTCATTATGGGCCAGTTTCACCACGAGCCGTTAATGGGTGTAAAGTGATACACTGTTCATTACGGGCCAGTTTCACCACGGGCCGTTAATAGGCCAAGACGTCATGGGCCATACATGGGCCGGAAGTGAAAACGGGCTGGAATCATATTGGGTGGCCCAGATGACGCTATTGGGCCTAATTCGGATAGGGCGTAACGGGCCTTGGGTTAGCGGGTTGTAAATGGGCTATATGCGAATAGGTCGTTAACAGGCTTTGCATGGGCTGGCCCGCCACCTTTTGACCAAGTCAAACGGGCCGGCCTTTTCACAGGAATGGGCCTCTGTTGGGCCATGCCACGTGTCGACGTATCATAGGCGCCTATCTGACTCACTGACGAGCTAACACGTGTTTCGTCCGGCCAATAAGAATTTTACACGTGGAAATTTCCCATTGGTCGGGGCTGTTAACGGGTTATCGGATCCAAAACCCGACCCGATAGCTTAACAGCGTTCCGTTACGGTGGATGCCACATGTCGGTCACCCTTGATGAAAGCACTTCTGTGACGCGTGATTTATCGTCATGGAAGTGGACACTCTCGTGATGATAATTTTGGTAATGTCATGGAATACTTCTACGACAGCACAGGTATGACTATCTTGATTCTGTCATAAATTTGTCATGGATGTACATGCATGAAAAAAATGCGACCTACTGTGACAAACACGTATCATCACGGAAGTGTATTTTTTGTAGTGTTATAGGGCGCCGGCACCAGCATCTTCTCTAAACGCGGGATGACTGGTTCTTCAAGCAGCGGAGCCGGACACTGGATATGCTTCGCCCTCTCCATCCATTCCTGAAGAAGCAATGATAATAAAAACTCAGATATCATCCTTGAAACAAGCAAGTAGGGGATGCGTTAAAAATAACATACCTCATTGGCGAGGTGGTTAATGTCATGCCCGCGGTCCGAGTCTGCGGCCCGCGGTGTCTTGTTGCCCTTGAAGAGCAACTTCCAGGCGTCTTCATGAGTGGTTTCGAAGAGCCTCTTCAAGGTGTGGTGCTTCTTCGGATTGAACTCCCATAGAGGGCGGCTTCGGCTTTGGCACGGGAGAATCCGGCGAACTAGCATCACCTAGATTACATCGACAAGCTTGATATCTTTGTCCACCATGCTTTGAACGCGCGTCTACAGCGCTATCAGCTCATGCAAACACCAGTTCAGGCTCTTCTCAACCCAGGAGGTGAGTCGCATGGGAACGCCGGAGTTGAATTCGGCAGCCACGGCCCAGGTGGCGCCACGGGGTTCTCTGATGTAGAACCATTGTTTCTACCATTCCTTGACAGTCTCTATGAAAGTGCCTTTTGGCTAGGAGACATTTGTCAGCTTGCTCACCATGGCACCTCCGCACTCCGTGTGCTGGCCATCCACCACCTTCGGCTTCACGTTGAAGATCTCGAGCCACAGCCCAAAGTGGGGATGGATGCGAAGGAAGGCCTCACACATGATGATGAACGCCGATATGTTGAGGAAGGAGTTCGGGGATATATCATGGAAGTCTAGCCCGCAATAGAACATCAGCCCACGGATGAAAGGGTGGAGTGGAAACCCTAGCCCGCGGAGGAAATGGGGGATGAATACCACCCTCTCATTGGGCCTCGGTGTGGGGACGACTTGCCCCTGGGCTGGAAGACGGTGGATGATTTCCTTCGTCAGGTACCCGGCCGCCCGAAGCTCAGTAATGTCCTTCTCCTTGACGGAGGAGGCCATCCACCGGCCTTGACCTCTGGATCCGGACATGGTTGAGTGCTTGCTCACGTGGGAAAAAGATGATGACTTGGGCGCTAGAGCTCAAGAGTGGAAGGGCATAGGAAAAGAGAAGGCGTCGGAGAAGAAGGGGGAATCCTTATCCCCTTATAAAGGTAGTGAATATTGAACGCCTCCCCACTCGACTTAAAACTCGCCTATTTCCAACGGCTGTGTGAACGGCACGGTTGGGTTACCCACGCCCGTATTGATAAGAATCCACAATAAGGGGACACGATCTCTGCTTCAACAAGACGTGCAAATGGCAACCACGTCTCGAAACGTGGAGCGGCAGATAAAAAACGGTTCGAAATTGTGACCATACGGACGTGATGTAATGTTGCAAAAAGTTGTCAGCGGATTCGACTCGTGGATTATTATATTCTCTGCGATTGTGTGTGGTACAGGTCCGGACACGACCATTGCTTCCGAAGACCATTTTAGAGTTCGGAAGGAGCAACCCGCCTTGCAATGCTGAAGACAGATCTACGCGCCGGATACCTTGTCATTAAAGCCAGGTTCAGGGGCTACTGAGGGAGTCCTGGACTAAGGGGTCCTCGGGCGTCCGGCCTGTTAGCCATGGGCCGGACTGATGGGCTGTGAAGATACGAAGACCGAAGACTTCACCCGTGTCTGGACAGGACTCTCCTTGGCGTGGAAGGCAAGCTTGGCGATCAAATAAGTAGATTCATTTCTTTGTTACCGACCTTGTGTAACCCTAGATCCTCCCGGTGTTTATATAAACCGGAGGACTTAGTCCGGAGGGAGGACAATCATTACCATAGTCATACAGGCTAGGCTTTTAGGGTTTAGCCATCTCGATCTCGTGGTAGATCAAATCTTGTAATACTTATATTCATCAAGATCAATCAAGCAGGAAGTAGGGTATTACCTCCATAGAGAGGGCCCGAACCTGGGTAAACATCGTGTCCCCTGTCTCCTGTTACCATCGACCTTAGACGCACAGTTTGGGACCCCCTACCCGAGATCCGCCGGTTTTGACACTGACATCGACCACGCCGGGAAATTGATCCAGGAACTGCTACATGGGGCAATTTCTATTGACATGTAGAATAAAAAACAATTGTAACATATCGCTGAAGATATATATAGTTTATGAGCATTAACATTAAAATAAGACTTTTTACCAGCGTTTTGTGCACACAATCGGTCTTGCTCAGTGTGTGCACCATAGGTCTAATTAATCCCATTCAAAGTCCAGCGTTCATACGATGTGCTATCTCTGTCAAATTATCAACAAAGTTTATGGCATGCTTCAAGTCCTTCCAGTGAAATTTGGTACGCTTAGTAACATACAAATCATTCACTATGCATCCAAAATATCTTGCTTAAAAGGTATTATTTATTCAGAACATGGTAGAAGAATATATAATGCGCATAAATTGGTAAATAGAATTTGTTACTTCCTAGGAATGGAGTCGGAATATGATATCACAATTGGTTGCTTAAATAGTGATCCATTGGTTGCTTAAATAGTAATATGACAGCATGGAGAAAGTTGAAAGGACACTAACCTCGATCAGACTTTGATCAACTGATGACATTGTGGAAGTAAACATCCATGTTAATTAGACCAGGCTGTGATGCACGCACTAGAATTTTGTTGCCAGCTTTCAGTTCATAACACTTAGACATTTTTCTCCAAAGGTCCGCATTAAAATAGGAGTGACCATATTTATCAAGTTTTACGCTAACCGTATTGTAAATCCATGCTGTGTTTTCAATATGATATCCTGGGAGCCATCAGCAAAGTAAAGCCTAAGATTCCCTTCTACTCCTGTTCTTGCAAAGCAAGGGATGTACTGCTTGAAATGAAAATGAAGATCGTAAATTAGATATATTGAAATAACAGAGCAAGATGCAAATATGGGAGTAACTGATAGAACAGATCCATATATAGATGAAAGCAAAGTACAAAAATACAGAATTTAAAATAGATAATGTAACAAAGATTTGATGCAAATATATAGATAATGTAGCAACAGACGGTATATGTTCACAAATTTAGGCCATGCCGGCCGTGGTAGGTTGAGATTGAACATATCGAGCGCTCCCTGAAGTCATCCGGAATGGTGAGATAGAGCTTCGTTTCCAACTGGCCATGACCACAGTTGCCCGATGTGTGCTTGCACTATGGACACATGAATGAACACCCACGAATCAGCTAGAACAAAAATGATTCCACAACGATTTCCGCCGGTTGATTAACAGCGACGGACGGACTACGATAACAGATGAGTGGATATTTCGCTAATTAAGTTGATTACCTTCTCCATGAGAAAAATCCACGGCCCAATCCCGCAGAAAACCCCAGTCGACCAGAGTCTAGAATGTCGGTGCAGATAGGCGGCGGAAAGCGGTAGGGGAAAAATCCGGTACCGTTTGGAGCGTGACCTACACCCGCCGCCAACAGTCATCGAGCTTAGGGTGCACGGTTGTGGAGGAGTCCATGCCGAGTGAGTGGGGACGAAGTGGGCGAGGGTTTTCTTTTTGGGACAATTGCATTTTTACCCCTAGTTGGTTCCTACCCATGGGTTTTGCCCTTACTTTTCGAGCTTGCTCAGTTTTTCCCTTACTTTTTCCATCGAGGTCCCTCAAATGCCCTTTGACCGTTTCACCAAAACTTTGAAAATTCATAACTAATTCATATTAACTCAGAAAAATGCAAATAAGATATCAAAATGTTCAGATAAACATTACCTTTATGTGCATATCGTTTGCATTCAGGACAAAACCGCCCTTTAAACAACCTGAGGTAATTAATGTTATTAACATTATTAAAAATAAAAAGGTATAAATAATTTTTTTCATGAATAAAAATTACATGCAAATGTAGGTGATGTTTTCTAAACATCCAGATATCTTATTTGCATTTTTCTGAGTTCGTGTCATCATGTTATGAATGTTCTAACGACTTTGACAATTATTTGGAAACTTCATAACAAATTGATACGAACTCAGAAAAATGGAAATAAGATATTAGGATGTTCAGGAAACATCACCTACATTTTCTTGTAATTTTTATTCATGAAAAAAAATATTGTTTATACCTTTTTATTTTTAATAATGTTAATAACATTAATTACCTCAGGTAGTTTAAATGGTGCTTTTGTCCTGAATGCGAATGATATGCACATAAAGGTAATGTTTATCTGAACATTTTGATATCTTATTTGTATTTTTCTGAGTTTATATGAATTACTTATGAATTTTCAAAGTTTTGGTCAAACGGTCAAAGGGCATTCGAGGGACCTCGACGGAAAAAGTAAGGGCAAAACTGAGCAAGCTCGAAAAGTAAGGGTAAAACCCGTGGGTAGGAACCAACTAGGGGCAAAAATGCAATTGTCCCTTTCTTTTTTCTTTTGCATGTGTGAGTGAACACACACGATTCGCAAAGGCGATGGAGATGAATCATGTGCAATAGTAAATCACCGAGATTGAATGGGAATCCAAATTTCCTTTGTCCTTCATCCATGAGTTTTTTTTCTACGATGAACATAAACCTTGGTAATCACCGTGTTCAAATTCGACACTTTTCTGGGTTCATTTACAATATCTAGGGGATTATGTGCATTTGGTAGGCATTAATGCACATAATTCAAATTCAAACAATCGGTGCATGAAAGGGTGCACAAGAATGGTCTGGAAAAACCATAATCGCGGTATTTAGTAATTTCTCAAGCCTTTTACAAGGAATGGGCAGAGATTTCAATGGAATGTGTGGCAATAGTCAACCAGAAACGCGACATTTACTAGGTTATCAACTATAGAGCAATGAAATATGTGCTTGAAAAACATGACGGCTGGCATGGTGCCATGGTATGGCCTCACCGTGCCCTGGTTAAAAGTTAAGACGGTTTGATTTATGTCATCATGCACGCCCTTCATAAATCGAACCATCACCGAGGAAGTTCAATGCTTTCGAGAGGGAAATCACGAAGATTGAAGGGGAATCCAAATTTCCGTCCTAGTTTGTCATTCAGTTTTTTCCAAGGATCAACATACCGCCTCAAATGCAACATGTTCAAATTTGACATTTTTCCGAACTCATTTACCATATTTAGGGGATTATGTGCATTTTCTAGGCATTAATTATGCACATAATTCAAATTCGAACAATCGTTGCATGAAAAGGTCCACAAGAACGGTCTGGAAAACCATGCTTGTGCTATTTAGTACATTCTCATGCCTTTTACAAGGAATGGGCAGATATTTCAAGGAAATGTGTGGCAATAGTCAACCATAAACGCGTCGTTTACTCGGTTAACTATACAAAAATGAAATACATGCTTGGCAAACATGATGCCTGGTGTGGTGCCATGGTGTGACCTCACCGTGCCCTGATAAAAATGTCGTCATGCACACCTTTCATAAAACGAACCACCACCAAGGAAGTTTCATGGTTTCGAGGGGGAAATCACCAAGATTGAAGGGGGATCCAGATTTCCTTTGTCCTTTGTCCACAAGGTTTTTTCTATGATGAACATACAACCTGCAAATCACTGTGTTCAAACTTGGCACTTTTCTGGGTTCATTTGCCATATTTAGGGGATTGTGTGCATTTCCTAGGCATTAATGCACATAATTCAAGTTCAAACAATCGGTGCATAAAAGGGTCCACAAGAACATCATGTAAAACCATGCTCGTGCCATTTAGTAAATTCTCCAAGGGATGGACAAATATTTCGATGAAATGTGTGGCAATAGTCAACCACAGATGTTCGTTTGTTGGGTTTTCAACTATAAAAAAATGAAATAAATGCTTAAAAACATGACGCCTGACATGGTACCATGGTATGACCTCACCATGCCCTGGTAAAAATTTGAGAAGGTTTGGATTATGTCGTCATGCACGCCCTTCATAAATCGAACCATCACCGAGGAAGTTCCATGCTTTTGAGAGGGAAATCCCCAAGATTGAAAGGGAATCCAAATTTCCGTCCAAGTTTGTCATTCAGTTTTTTCCAACGATCAACATACCACCTCAAATGCAATGTGTTCAAATTTGACATTTTCCCGAGCTCATTTACCATATTTAGGGGATTATGTGCATTTTCTAGGCATTAATGGACATAATTCAAATTCGAACAATCAGTGCATGAAAAGGTGCACAAGAATAGTCTGGAAAACTATGCTCGTGTTATTCAGTACATTCTCATGCCTTTTACAAGGAATGGGCAGATATTTCAAGGAAATGTGTGGCAATAGTCAACCATAAACGCATCATTTACTAGGTTAACAACTATACAAAAAATGAAACACATGGTTGGAAAACATGATGCCTGGCGTGGTGCCATGGTATGGCCTCACCATGCCCTGGTAAAAATTGGAGAATGTTTTCCTTATGTCGTGATGCGCGCCTTTCATATATCGAACCATCACCGAGGAAGTTTCATGGTTTCGAGGGGGAAATCACCAAGATTGAAGGGGGGGTCCAAATTTCCTTTGTCCTTTGTCCACGAGTTTTTTTCTACGACGAACATACAACCTACAAATCATCGTGTTCAAATTTGGCACTTTTCCAGGTTCATTTGCCATATTTAGTGCATTATGTGCATTTCCTAGGCATTAATGCGCATAATTCAAGTTCAAACAATCGGTGCATGAAAGGGTCCACAAGAACGACCTAGAAAACCATGCTCGTGCCATTTAGTAAATTCTCATCCCTTTTACAAGGAATGGAAAGATATTTCGATGAAATGTGTGGCAATAGTCAACCACGAATGTTTGTTTGTTGGGTTTTCAACTATAGAAAAAATGAAACAAATGCTTAAAAACATGACGCGTGGCATGGTGCCATGGTATGACCTCACCATGGCTTGGTAATATTTGAAAAGGTTTGGCTTATGTCGTCATGCATGCCCTTCATAAATCGAACCATCACCGAGGAAGTTCCATGTTTTCGAGAGGGAAATCCCCAAGATTGAAGGGGAATCCAAATTTTCTTCGTTCTTTTCTATGACGAACATACACCCTGCAAATCACCGTGTTCAAATTTGGCATTTTTCTGGGCTCATTTACCATATTTAGGGGATTATGTGCATTTTCTAGGCATTTAGCGCATATAAATCCAATCTAACTACAAGTGCACGGGTGTGATGTGAGGGACGTGGATTGTCGTTCGATCGCAGCGCATCCTATGGTGCACACACACGATCCGCGTGGCCAGGGTTCCGGCCAATCATAACGCATCACACAATAGGCTCTGCGCACACTGTTTCCAGAAGCGACGGAGATGAACCATGTGCGATAATGAACGAGCAAAATTGTAAGGGAATCCAGATTTCTGTTGTCGTTTGTCGTTGAGCTCTTGAATACCACCGCACTGTACGGCTGCCTGGCCCCTCCGTCCCAGAGCTCTCTCCAGGCGGCGTCCATGGAACCACGGCGCACAGTAACTGGTAAGGAAGCGATGGCATCCCACCTCGCCGGACGCTACCGCACACATGGTAAGGAAGCGATGGCATCTCGCCGCGCCGAGTTCATCGCCGACGGCGGCCAGACAGTTACATGGGCGGACTTTGAGGCTGCCATGGCCGAATGGGTGGTGGATCTAGAGGCAGCCAAAGCCGCACAGAAGGAGCGGAAAAGGTAGAAAGCAATCAAGAAAAGATAGTCCCACCGCCGCAAGAAAAAAGGGGTCCCACGCCATGGTGAGGAGAGCTTGGCGGAGATCGAAGTACGGTGGGCTGCCGCCTACAAGGCCAGGAAGGAGAATGCCGGCGTCTGGCCAGCATGCCCCTATGGCAGCATGTGAGAAGTAGTTTAAGTTTGTAGTATTAGAGCAAATTACCAGTAGTACTTTAAGTTTGTAGTATTAACGTACAATGTCGATAAGAGCATCCTTTGAGGGCTTTGAGCGTTGATTAGCATGTGTGCACGTGTGCGTTTTTTGCGTTAATCATTAGAAGATCACAAAACACACAGTTTCTATGCCGTACCCGTGTGCGTTTCTTTGCGTTAATGACCCATAAGTCAGTTACCTATGCGATGTTTCCTAATAAACTAGGCGTACCATTGACTGAAAAAAATCAAGTACACGTGTACATTTTTTTGGAGACGGGATCTATCAACTTTCTTTTTTCTCGCACACGAGTATTTTACATGCTTCGTCTGCGTTGTGTGTTTCCCCCGCCCAAATTTCAAGTTTCGCAGCAAAATTTTCATTAGACGCGCGGTTTCAGAATTTATTCCTGCAACCACATCCCCACCCTCAGTACCCCCCCTCGCGCCTCCCCCTACCGGCATCTCAAACCGCCGCCGCCGCAACCACAGCTTCAATCACATCTATGTTCTGCTCGGATCCAGTCAGGTAACCCATCGATCTCTATCACATCCCTGGCCTGATTGCTTAAATGAAGCCTGCGAAACATCCTCATGCCTCCAAATCCCCCCCAGCCAGGAGCTGTAGGCGGTCCATGGCACGATGGCCGCTGTGTGTGTTGATCCGGAGGAACACCTCGCCTCCGCTGCCGCCGCCGACATGGTGCAGGCTCTGCCCAGATGAAGTCCCCAGCGACTAGCCCCCAGGACTTAACAGGTAAGATCTGACCAGCTAAATCTTACCAATACCACTTGCAATGTCTATGATTTGTATGGTTGATGTATTAAGCATGTTTGTGCCTTATTTATTTCAGTACTGCACATTGTGTGATGTTCAAATATTACCGTGTCCAGCTCAATTTCACCAATACCAGCAACAAACTTACAATACATGACTCAGGATATCACTAGAGATGCTGCCCATTTGCTATTTTTACGGAATGTAATGGTTCCATTCTACTAGAATGGGTCCGTTCCGTCCTTACGTTTGGTAGGAGCAATTTTAAGGAATGGAATGGTTACATTTTGATGTTTGGTTTGAGAGATGGAATGGAATGAAATTATTCATCACAACTGATTATATTGACTCATACTGAATTAGATTTTGATAGAAAATGAAACTTAATGCATACTGAACACTTTATATTGATCTAGAGAACAGAGATACATCAAACTGTTGGGAAAAAAAATCTAAACTGAACTAGAAATTGGTACAAAACTAAACTGAACTAGATCTTGCTAGAAATTGGTAGAAAACTAAACTAAGCTGACATGCACGCCGCCGTTACCCGCGCATTGCAGCCAGTTGACGAACATGTGGAGGTTTGTCTCTACTGTACCTGTAGTGTAAAAGATACAGAGAAAGTTCAGAGAAAAAGCCAGTTTTAAAATTCAGAAAGGAAGCACGCACACACAACACATCGACTTCTGCACGCATGCACATCCCACTCGTAGACGCACTGGAGCCCTCGACAACCGCCGCCGCTGCCGCATGTCAGCTTGCCGCGGATGCTCAGGATCCACCCCCGCAAGCAAGAACATACACTGCGGCGGTGGAACTTCTGATCTAGGTTAACCCCGAAAGGTTGCGGAATATTTGGGAATTTATAATGCAAAGAAGGGGTACGGGAGGCCGCCGAGGTGGGCACAACCCACCTGGGCGTGCCAGGGGGCCCTAGCGTGCCATGGTGGGTTGTGCCCCCCTCGGCGCACCCCCCAGGTGCAGCTCTGACCCATTGGGTTCCTTCCGGTCCATAAAAAATCCACAAAAAGTTTCGCGGTGTTTGGACTCCGTTAAATATTGATTTTCTGCGATGTAAAAAACAAGCAAAAAAACCAGCAACTTGCACTTGGCACTGGGTCAATAGGTTAGTCCCAAAAAATGATATAAAGTTGCTATAAAATGATTGTAAAACATCCAAGAATGGTAAAATATTGGCATGAATACTTCATAAATTATAGATACGTTGGAGACGTATCAGCATCCCCGAGCTTAATTCCTACTCGTCCTCAAGTAGGTAAATGATAAAAGAAATAATTTATGAAGGGTAAATGCTAGTAAAGTGCATAAGTTTGAGCAATGATAATTTCAATCACTTTTCCTAGCATCATAACAACAATCCTTTCTTATAAAACTTCTCATGTTATAGTAGCAACCAATTCACATGTTAAGGTTCAAACAATGAATTCTCTTGAAACCCAACAACCTTTGTTCTTAGTCACCAAGCAATTGCAATTCAACTTATTCAACGGAGTTTAAGTAAGAGCTCCACATACTCAACCATCATATAGTATTCTATGATTGATAACACCCACCTTGTACACATGAGAAAAACGTTTCAACCGGACACATAGAAATATAGGGGCTTATTGTTTTGCCTCCCAACGTATTCACCTCAAGGGTGATGTCAACAATAATAACTCATGCTACCCATATCCAACTAGATATATGTGCCTAGATCTTTCCTAACCACATGATGCTTGCCAAAAGAGAAAAATAAAAAGGAATAGAGAGAAGAACTTTGACTCTTTGCATAAAAGTAAATACATAAAAGTAAAAGATAGGCCCTTCGCAGAAGGAAGCAGAGGTTGCCATGCACTTATTTGTTTGTATGCTCAATCCCTTAGTGCAAAAGAACATCACGTTATATTGCCCCTTATGATAGCAACCTCTATTATGCAGTCCGTCGCTTTTAGTACTTTGCCATCACAAGTTCGTACAACGCTTAATTTTCTCTTACACTAAATGATCTCACACCTTTATAAGCAATTTGTATTGCCTTATTGCACCAATGACAACTTACTTGAAGGATCTTGCTCAATCCGTAGGTAGGTATGGTGGACTCTTGAAAATAAGATTTGGGTTTAAGGGTTTTTGGATGCACAATTAGTATTTCTACTTGGTGTGGAATTTTTGGCTAGCAAAGATGGGGGGCAAGCACCACATGTTGAAGGATCTATGACAATATAACTTCTATGTGAATATGAACAAACATAAACCATTATGTTGTCTTCCTTGTCCAGCGTCAACTTTTTTGGCATATAATATTTCGATGGGGGCTCACAATCACAAAATATTTCCATGATATTGTATTTATATGTGAAAGTTCTCTTCCTTATACTAATTATTCGTGAATTGCTTGTATGACCAATATTGTGATTGTCAAGCCTCAAAAGATTTCACTTTCTAAACCCAATGTGAAGCTACCACTAGGCACGATATGATTTCAATCTTCATGACATTCAGTTTATTCAACAATCTAATCATAGGATATAAGTGAAGCACAAGAGTAAATGACATAGAAAAGAGCTTCGTTGACGGGATGTGAATGCCGCTTACTTAGCCTCCCTGGCAACTATTTGAGGACTCTATTTGATTTTAAAAAAATCAGATCTAAGCAGTTTATTAAAACAGGAAGCAAAACAAAACAAAATGACATTTCTACAATATCACACGTCATGTGAAGAAGCAAAAACTTAGGCTCAACCGATACTAACCGATAATTGTTGAAGAAGAAAGGTGGGATGCCTACCGAGGCATCCCCAGGCTTAGATACTTGAAAATTCTTGAAATATCATCTTGGGATGCCCTGGGCATCCCCAATCTTGAGCTTTTGTGTCTCCTTAATTCCTCTCATATCACGGTTTTCCTAAATCTCAAAAGCTTCATCCACACAAAACTCAACAAGAACTCATGAGATAAGTTAGTATAAACCAATGCAAAAAATTTATCATTCTCTACTGTAGCAAATCACTAAAATTATTATCCAACATTGCATACTAAATGCCTCGTCATATTTAATAATACTATCCTCAAATAGAATCATTGAACAAGCAAACATATGCAAACAATGCAAACATAACAGCAATCTGCCAAAACAGTACAATCTGTAAAGAATGCAAGAGTAACAATACTTATTCAACTCCAAAAATTATGAAAATTTACCACACTGTAGAAAATTTATCGGAACTCATTTTGCAAAAACTTTCAACATTTTATAACATTCTGACTTTTCTAGGGAATTTTTGCAACATCGGGAAACTTTCTGTTTTCAAACAGCAACATGTATACTTGCAAAATAAGCATGGCAAAGGCTATAATTGCCACTTTTATTGAAATAAAAGATGAAAAACATTATTCTAAATAACAGCAAGAAAATCCTAACAAAATAAATTGACGCCCCAAGCAAAACACTTATCATGTGATGAATGAAAACATAGCTCCAAGTGAGGTTACCGATAATGTTGGAGACGAAAGAGGGGATGCCTTCCGGGGCATCACCAAGCTTAGTTGCTTGGACCTTCCTTGAATATTTCATTGGGGGTGCCTTGGGAATCCCCAAGCTTAGGTTCTTGTCATTCCTTATTCTCCTCATATCGATATCTCACCCAAAACTTGAAAACTTCAATCACACAAAACTTAACAAAACTTTGTGAGATAGGTTAGTATGATAAAGAGCAAACCATTTCACTTTGGGTACCGTCAAAGACAAGATTCATAATTGTTATCACAAAATGCCTACTGTAACATATCATTTCTACAATTTATATTGAGCAATATAAGCCATAGAAACTAGAAAACAAGCAAACTATGCATTGAAAACAGAATCTGTCAAAAACAGAACAGTGTGTAGTAATCTGTACTCAAACCATATTTCTGCTACTCCAAAAATTCTAAAAATTTAGTACCGAGTGAGAAATTTGTATATTAATATTCCGCAAAATGAATTAAATCAATAACACTTTCTGTTCAAAAATAGAATTATTTTCGTGAGCGCAAAAGTTTCTGTTTTTCAGCAAGATCAAAGCAACTATCACCCAACAA